>NC_091301.1:45593271-45755771 GCF_038502225.1 Cherax quadricarinatus
TCACTACCATCCCTGCCATAACTGCTACCACCCCTGCCACCACTGCTACTACCCCTGCCACCACTGCTACTACCCCTGCCATCACTAATACCCCTACCAACACTACTACCACCACTACTACTACTACCACCACTACTACTACTACCCCTGCCACCACTACTACCACCCCTGCCACTACTGTTACTACCCCTGCTACTACTACCCCTGCCCCCACTACTACCACCCCTGCCACTACTACCTCTACCACCACTACTACTGCTACCTCTACCACCACTACTACTGCTACCACCCCTACTACTACCTCTGCCACTACTACTACTACCACCCCTGCCGCAACCACTACTACCACCCCTGCTACCACTACTACTACCACTGCTACCACCCCTGCCACCACTACTACCACCCCTCCCCCTACTACTACCCCTACCACCACTACTACAACTACTACCACCCCTGCCGCCACCACTACCACTACTACCACCACCCACCACTACTACCCCTGTCACCACTACTACTACCCCTTCCATCACTACTACTACCACCCTGCCACCACTACCACCCTACCACCCCTGCCACTACCACCCCTGCCACCACTACTACCCCTGCCACCACTACTACCACCCCTGCCACCACTACTACAGCCCCTGCCACCACTACCCCTTCCACCACTACCCCTGTCAGCACTACTACCACCCCTGCCCCTACTACTACCCCTACCACCACTACTACTACTACCACCTCTGCCACCACTACCACTCCTGCCGCCACCACTACCAATACTACCACCTTTGCCACCACTACTACTACCCCTTCCACCACTATTACCCCTTCCATAACTACTACTACCACTCCTGCCACCACTACCCCTGCCACCACTACCACCCCTGCCACCACTACCACCCTGCCATCACTACTACCCCTGCCATCACTACTACCCCTGCCATCACTACTACCCCTGCCATCACTACCCCTGCCACTACTACTACCACCCCTGTCACCACTACTAACCCCTGCCACCACTATCACCCCTGCCACCACTACTACCCCTGCCACCACTACTACCACCCCTGCCACCACTACTACCACCCCTGCCACCACTACCACCACCCCTGTCACCACTACCACCACTCCTGTCACCAACCCCTGCCACTGGCAATCCTTCCACCACCACTGTCAGTATGATCCATCAGATATTGTTGTATGCTGACTATCATACACTGGCAGAAATCTTCATGCAGCATTAGTTGAAAGAGTTTAACACACACACACACACACACACACACACACACACACACACACACACACACACAATCAGCGAAGAGGCGGGGCCAGGAGCTGTGAATCGACCCCTGCAACCACAAATAGGTGAGTACAAATAGGTGAGTACACAGACACAAAAAAAAAAAAAATTGAAGACCCTACCTCACCTCTCAAAATTTCTCTCTCACTAGCGAATTCGACACATGTTTCATCTTGTCTATGTTGCAACGTACGAAATGCACCTTGTTAATTCACAGGTAACAAGTTGTAAGTCTCTAGTACCGTTTCCTTAACAGTATCATAATTAATATACTTATCACAAGGCAAGTCAGCTGTACAAGTTTGAACTCTGTCGAAGCTGTGTGCAGTAATGTTGCCCAGTGTTTGCCTGGCCAATTCACTGCACGTTCCTGGTTCTCAAAGACATCAAAATACATGTGTAAGTTGGTTTCAGAGAACTTAGGAACCATGGAGGCTGCTTTCTGCACGTTAAATGCGTCCCGAATTGTGGTATATTGGTGATCAGATCTATTATAATGGTGTGTTAGAAAGCGAACAGTTAATCTCTAGAGATCTTCATTCAGTTTCCTCTGGGTGTCTTATCTGTGCAGCTGTGTTAGGCGTGTCATCCTCTCTAACTGATCACTGTTGATACAGGACCAGCAGGCAGTCTAAGAGTAGGGAAATGAACGCATCGTTCTGGACGTTCCTTAGATCGGGTGCCTAGTCCAGACATTCCTTGAACTTCTAGATCAGGTCTAGGATTACTGTGTACATTGAGGTGTATGATGCTGAGTCATACCGTGTGCTACACCGATAATGTCCCAGTAAGGCCAGCAGGGGGCTAGTGTGAGCGGAGCTACACTAGTGCTACACCGATAATGTCCCAGTAAGGCCAGCAGGGGGCTAGTGTGAGCGGAGCTACACTAGTGCTACACAGATAATGTCCTAGTAAGGCCAGCAGGGGGCTAGTGTGAGCGGAGCTACACTAGACACTGATACTTCTGCCTTTGTACAAGGCAGAAGTACGATCCCAATCTTTGTGTATTAATTATGTCTTTACATGTAAAACAAATAGCTTTACTAGTAACACTGCTGTAAGATACTCAGAGTATCCGATTATAGTGGTACTAGTCAGTCAAACTGGACACACTCTCCAATACCTTGGATTAAGTGCTCACAGACATGCCCATAGTGTTACAGAATGTGACATCTATCCATATAAATATGTGAAGAGGATAGTAGAAGGCCTTATTGATCGCCCTCTAGCACCTTTCTGGTTGTATAATAGTTTCTTAGTTATAATTGTCTTCCAGTCATCCGGTACACTGTGTGACTTCTCAGTAGCGGTTATGTATTACAACTGAACTAATATAAACCTGCCAAGTAACAAGGTGTCTTCGTCCAAATATTTACAATAAATGTAAACTTAATAAAGGAGATGAGTTCTTACACAGTTCTTGATGTAAAGTTTAATGTGCTTTTGTGCTGTATTTATTCTGTACACAAAATATATATTGTGCTATCAGCACTTTAGATAAGATACTGTACTCTGTAATACTCTTAAGAATATGTTCCATTTGGCACTTAGTTCTGATGAATTATACTGTGGTCAAGGTTGTCAGTGGCACTGTGGTCAAGGTTGTCAGTGGCACTGTGGTCAAGGTTGTCAGTGGCACTGTGGTCAAGGTTGTCAGTGGCACTGTGGTGAAGGTTGTCAGTGGCACTGTGGTCAAGGTTGTCAGTGGCACTGTGGTGAAGGTTGTCAGCGGCACTGTGGTCAAGGTTGTCAGTGGCACTGTGGTGAAGGTTGTCAGTGGCACTGTGGTCAAGGTTGTCAGTGGCACTGTGGTCAAGGTTGTCAGTGGCACTGTGGTGAAGGTTGTCAGCGGCACTGTGGTCAAGGTTGTCAGTGGCACTGTGGTGAAGGTTGTCAGTGGCACTGTGGTCAAGGTTGTCAGTGGCACTGTGGTCAAGGTTGTCAGTGGCACTGTGGTGAAGGTTGTCAGCGGCACTGTGGTCAAGGTTGTCAGTGGCACTGTGGTGAAGGTTGTCAGTGGCACTGTGGTCAAGGTTGTCAGTGGCACTGTGGTCAAGGTTGTCAGCGGCACTGTGGTCAAGGTTGTCAGCGGCACTGTGGTCAAGGTTGTCAGTGGCACTGTGGTCAAGGTTGTCAGTGGCACTGTGGTCAAGGTTGTCAGTGGCACTGTGGTCAAGGTTGTCAGTGGCACTGTGGTCAAGGTTGTCAGCGGCACTGTGGTCAAGGTTGTCAGCGGCACTGTGGTCAAGGTTGTCAGCGGCACTGTGGTCAAGGTTGTCAGCAGCACTGTGGTCAAGGTTGTCAGCGGCACTGTGGTCAAGGTTGTCAGCGGCACTGTGGTCAAGGTTGTCAGTGGCACTGTGGTCAACGTTGTCAGCAGCACTGTGGTCAAGGTTGTCAGCGGCACTGTGGTCAAGGTTGTCAGCGGCACTGTGGTCAAGGTTGTCAGCAGCACTGTGGTCAAGGTTGTCAGCGGCGCTGTGGCCAAGGTTGTCAACGGCGCTGTGGTCAAGGTTGTCAGCGGCACTGTGGTCAAGGTTGTCAGCGGCACTGTGGTCAAGGTTGTCAGCGGCACTGTGGTCAAGGTTGTCAGTGGCACTGTGGTCAAGGTTGTCAGTGGCACTGTGGTCAAGGTTGTCAGCGGCACTGTGGTCAAGGTTGTCAGCGGCACTGTGGTCAACGTTGTCAGTGGCACTGTGGTCAAGGTTGTCAGTGGCACTGTGGTCAAGGTTGTCAGCGGCACTGTGGCCAAGGTTGTCAGCTGCACTGTGGTCAAGGTTGTCAGCGGCACTGTGGTCAAGGTTGTCAGCGGCACTGTGGTCAAGGTTGTCAGCGGCACTGTGGTCAAGGTTGTCAGCGGCACTGTGGTCAAGGTTGTCAGCAGCACTGTGGTCAAGGTTGTCAGCGGCACTGTGGTCAAGGTTGTCAGCGGCACTGTGGTCAAGGTTGTCAGTGGCACTGTGGTCAACGTTGTCAGCAGCACTGTGGTCAAGGTTGTCAGCGGCACTGTGGTCAAGGTTGTCAGCGGCACTGTGGTCAAGGTTGTCAGCGGCACTGTGGTCAAGGTTGTCAGCGGCACTGTGGTCAAGGTTGTCAGCGGCACTGTGGTCAAGGTTGTCAGCGGCGCTGTGGCCAAGGTTGTCAACGGCGCTGTGGTCAAGGTTGTCAGCGGCACTGTGGTCAAGGTTGTCAGCGGCACTGTGGTCAAGGTTGTCAGCGGCACTGTGGTCAAGGTTGTCAGCGGCACTGTGGTTGAAGGTTGTCAGCGGCACTGTGGTCAAGGTTGTCAGCGGTACTGTGGTCAAGGTTGTCAGCGGCACTGTGGTCAAGGTTGTCAGCGGCACTGTGGTCAAGGTTGTCAGCGGCACTGTGGTCAAAGATGTCAACGGCACTGTGGTCAAGGTTGTCAGCGGCACTGGTCAAGGTTGTCAGCGGCACTGTGGTCAAGGTTGTCAGGGGCACTGTGGTCAAGGTTGTCAGCGGCACTGTGGTTGAAGGTTGTCAGCGGCACTGTGGTCAAGGTTGTCAGCGGCACTCTGGTCAAGGTTGTCAGGGGCACTGTGGTCAAGGTTGTCAGCGGCACTGTGGTTGAAGGTTGTCAGTGGCACTGTGGTGAAGGTAGTCAGCAGTACAATGGTGAAGGTTGTCAGCAGCAATGTGGTCAAGGATGTCAGCGGCACTGTGGTCAAGGTTGTCAGCAGCACTGTGGTCGAGGTTGTCAGCGGCACTGTGGTCAAGGTTGTCAGCGGCACTGTGGTGAAGGTTGTCAGCGGCACTGTGGTGAAGGTTGTCAGCGGCACTGTGGTGAAGGTTGTCAGCAGCACCGTGGTGAAGGTTGTCAGCAGCACCGTGGTGAAGGTTGTCAGCAGCACCGTGGTGAAGGTTGTCAGCAGCACCGTGGTGAAGGTTGTCAGCAGCACCGTGGTGAAGGTTGTCAGCAGCACCGTGGTGAAGGTTGTCAGCAGCACCGTGGTGAAGGTTGTCAGCAGCACCGTGGTGAAGGTTGTCAGCAGCACCGTGGTGAAGGTTGTCAGCAGCACCGTGGTGAAGGTTGTCAGCAGCACCGTGGTGAAGGTTGTCAGCAGCACCGTGGTGAAGGTTGTCAGCAGCACCGTGGTGAAGGTTGTCAGCAGCACCGTGGTGAAGGTTGTCAGCAGCACCGTGGTGAAGGTTGTCAGCAGCACCGTGGTGAAGGTTGTCAGCAGCACCGTGGTGAAGGTTGTCAGCAGCACCGTGGTGAAGGTTGTCAGCAGCACCGTGGTGAAGGTTGTCAGCAGCACCGAGGTGAAGGTTGTCAGCAGCACCGTGGTGAAGGTTGTCAGCAGCACCGTGGTGAAGGTTGTCAGCAGCACCGTGGTGAAGGTTGTCAGCAGCACCGTGGTGAAGGTTGTCAGCAGCACCGTGGTGAAGGTTGTCAGCAGCACCGTGGTGAAGGTTGTCAGCAGCACCGTGGTGAAGGTTGTCAGCAGCACCGTGGTGAAGGTTGTCAGCAGCACCGAGGTGAAGGTTGTCAGCAGCACCGTGGTGAAGGTTGTCAGCAGCACCGTGGTGAAGGTTGTCAGCAGCACCGTGGTGAAGGTTGTCAGCAGCACCGTGGTGAAGGTTGTCAGCAGCACCGTGGTGAAGGTTGTCAGCAGCACCGTGGTGAAGGTTGTCAGCAGCACCGTGGTGAAGGTTGTCAGCAGCACCGTGGTGAAGGTTGTCAGCAGCACCGAGGTGAAGGTTGTCAGCAGCACCGTGGTGAAGGTTGTCAGCAGCACCGTGGTGAAGGTTGTCAGCAGCACCGTGGTGAAGGTTGTCAGCAGCACCGTGGTGAAGGTTGTCAGCAGCACCGTGGTGAAGGTTGTCAGCAGCACCGTGGTGAAGGTTGTCAGCAGCACCGTGGTGAAGGTTGTCAGCAGCACCGTGGTGAAGGTTGTCAGCAGCACCGTGGTGAAGGTTGTCAGCAGCACCGTGGTGAAGGTTGTCAGCAGCACCGTGGTGAAGGTTGTCAGCAGCACCGTGGTGAAGGTTGTCAGCAGCACCGTGGTGAAGGTTGTCAGCAGGTGAGGGTTGTGTTGCTGGTCAAGACAACCTCTGAGTGGAGTCTTGTATCAAAAGTTTCCACTGATTGATTCTTAAGTGGTGAGTGTTGACTTGGATATAATTCACTGGAAACATTCTTCACCATTCTTCACCAAACATTCTTCACCAAACATTCTTCACCAAACATTCTTCACCAAACATTCTTCACCAACCATTCTTCACCAACCATTCTTCACCAAACATTCTTCACCATTCTTCACCAAACATTCTTCACCAAACATTCTTCACCAAACATTCTTCACCAAACATTCTTCAGCAAACATTCTTCGCCGAACATTCTTCACCAAACATTCTTCAGCAAACATTCTTCGCCAAACATTCTTCAGCAAACATTCTTCACCAAACATTCTTCACCAAACATTCTTCAGCAAACATTCTTCACCAAACATTCTTCACCAAACATTCTTCAGCAAACATTCTTCAGCAAACATTCTTCGCCAAACATTCTTCGCCAAACATTCTTCACCAAACATTCTTCACCAAACATTCTTCACCAAACATTCTTCACCAAACATTCTTCACCAAACATTCTTCACCAAACATTCTTCACCGAACTTTCTTCACCAAACATTCTTCAGCAAACATTCTTCACCAAACATTCTTCACCAAACATTCTTCACCAAACATTCTTCACCAAACATTCTTCACCAAACATTCTTCACCAAACATTCTTCACCAAACTTTCTTCACCAAACATTCTTCAGCAAACATTCTTCACCAAACATTCTTCAGCAAACATTCACCAAACATTCTTCACCATTCTTCACCAAACATTCACCAAACATTCACCAAACATTCTTCACCAAACATTCTTCACCAAACATTCTTCACCAAACTTTCTTCACCAAACTTTCTTCACCAAACATTCTTCACCAAACATTCTTCACCAAACATTCTTCACCAAACATTCTTCACCAAACATTCTTCAGCAAACATTCTTCAGCAAACATTCTTCAGCAAACATTCTTCAGCAAACATTCTTCACCAAACATTCTTCAGCAAACATTCACCAAACATTCTTCACCATTCTTCACCAAACATTCTTCACCAAACATTCTTCACCAAACATTCTTCACCAAACATTCTTCACCAAACATTCTTCACCAAACATTCTTCACCAAACATTCACCAAACATTCTTCACCAAACATTCTTCACCAAACATTCTTCACCAAACATTCTTCACCAAACATTCTTCACCAAACATTCTTCACCAAACATTCTTCACCAAACATTCTTCACCAAACATTCTTCAGCAAACATTCTTCAGCAAACATTCTTCAGCAAACATTCTTCAGCAAACATTCTTCAGCAAACATTCTTCACCAAACATTCTTCACCAAACATTCTTCAGCAAAAATTCTTCAGCAAACATTCTTCACCAAACATTCTTCACCATTCTTCACCAAACATTCACCAAACATTCACCAAACATTCTTCAGCAAACATTCACCAAACATTCTTCACCAAACATTCACCAAACATTCTTCACCAAACATTCTTCAGCAAACATTCACCAAACATTCTTCACCATTCTTCACCAAACATTCACCAAACATTCTTCACCAAACATTCTTCAGCAAACATTCTTCACCAAACATTCTTCAGCAAACATTCTTCACCAAACATTCTTCAGCAAACATTCTTCACCAAACATTCTTCACCAAACATTCTTCACCATTCTTCACCAAACATTCACCAAACATTCTTCACCAAACATTCTTCACCAAACATTCTTCAGCAAACATTCACCAAACATTCTTCACCAAACATTCTTCACCAAACATTCTTCACCAAACATTCTTCAGCAAACATTCACCAAACATTCTTCACCATTCTTCACCAAACATTCACCAAACATTCTTCAGCAAACATTCTTCAGCAAACATTCTTCAGCAAACATTCTTCAGCAAACATTCTTCAGCAAACATTCTTCAGCAAACATTCTTCAGCAAACATTCTTCAGCAAACATTCTTCAGCAAACATTCTTCAGCAAACATTCTTCACCAAACATTCTTCACCAAACATTCTTCAGCAAACATTCTTCAGCAAACATTCTTCACCAAACATTCTTCACCAAACATTCTTCACCAAACATTCTTCACCAAACATTCTTCACCAAACATTCTTCAGCAAACATTCTTCAGCAAACATTCTTCAGCAAACATTCTTCAGCAAACATTCTTCAGCAAACATTCTTCACCAAACATTCTTCACCAAACATTCTTCAGCAAACATTCTTCAGCAAACATTCTTCAGCAAACATTCTTCAGCAAACATTCTTCAGCAAACATTCTTCAGCAAACATTCTTCAGCAAACATTCTTCACCAAACATTCTTCACCAAACATTCTTCACCAAACATTCTTCACCAAACATTCTTCACCAAACATTCTTCAGCAAACATTCTTCAGCAAACATTCTTCAGCAAACATTCTTCACCAAACATTCTTCACCAAACATTCTTCACCAAACATTCTTCACCAAACATTCTTCACCAAACATTCTTCACCAAACATTCTTCACCAAAGATTCTTCACCAAAGATTCTTCACCAAAGATTCTTCACCAAAGATTCTTCACCAAAGATTCTTCACCAAAGATTCTTCACCAAAGATTCTTCACCAAAGATTCTTCACCAAAGATTCTTCACCAAACATTCTTCACCAAACATTCTTCACCAAACATTCTTCACCAAACATTCTTCACCAAACATTCTTCACCAAACATTCTTCACCAAACATTCTTCACCGAACATTCTTCACCGAACATTCTTCACCGAACATTCTTCACCGAACATTCTTCACCAAACATTCTTCACCAAACATTCTTCACCAAACATTCTTCACCAAACATTCTTCACCAAACATTCTTCACCAAACATTCTTCACCGAACATTCTTCACCAAACATTCTTCACCAAACACGGTGACCAGTATATCTCTTACTTTATGACGCTTGATTTTATAAATGTTAGTACTCAACGAACACAGTCATGTTGAAGACTTCTATAGTGTAGTTCATAGCTTATTGAACTTGTTTGTGACGCTGTAGTGAGGAGTGCCTGTGACCAAGCTGTGTTTGTGACACTGTAGTGAGGAGTGCCTGTGACCAAGCTGTGTTTGTGACACTGTAGTGAGGAGTGCCTGTGACCAAGCTGTGTTTGTGACACTGTAGTGAGGAGTGCCTGTGACCAAGCTGTGTTTGTGACACTGTAGTGAGGAGTGCCTGTGACCAAGCTGTGTTTGTGACACTGTAGTGAGGAGTGCCTGTGACCAAGCTGTGTTTGTGACACTGTAGTGAGGAGTGCCTGTGACCAAGCTGTGTTTGTGACACTGTAGTGAGGAGAGGCTGTGACCAAGCTGTGTTTGTGACACTGTAGTGAGGAGTGCCTGTGACCAAGCTGTGTTTGTGACACTGTAGTGAGGAGAGGCTGTGACCAAGCTGTGTTTGTGACACTGTAGTGAGGAGTGCCTGTGACCAAGCTGTGTTTGTGACACTGTAGTGAGGAGTGCTTGTGACCAAGCTGTGTTTGTGACACTGTAGTGAGGAGTGCCTGTGACCAAGCTGTGTTTGTGACACTGTAGTGAGGAGTGCCTGTGACCAAGCTGTGTTTGTGACACTGTAGTGAGGAGTGCCTGTGACCATGCTGTGTTTGTGACACTGTAGTGAGGAGTGCCTGTGACCAAGCTGTGTTTGTGAGACTGTAGTGAGGAGTGCCTGTGACCAAGCTGTGTTTGTGACACTGTAGTGAGGAGTGCCTGTGACCAAGCTGTGTTTGTGACACTGTAGTGAGGAGTGCCTGTGACCAAGCTGTGTTTGTGACACTGTAGTGAGGAGTGCCTGTGACCAAGCTGTGTTTGTGACACTGTAGTGAGGAGTGCCTGTGACCATGCTGTGTTTGTGACACTGTAGTGAGGAGTGCCTGTGACCAAGCTGTGTTTGTGAGACTGTAGTGAGGAGTGCCTGTGACCAAGCTGTGTTTGTGACACTGTAGTGAGGAGAGGCTGTTACCTAGCCGTGTTTGTGACACTGTAGTGAGGAGAGGCTGTTACCTAGCCGTGTTTGTGACACTGTAGTGAGGAGTGCCTGTGACCAAGCTGTGTTTGTGACACTGTAGTGAGGAGTGCCTGTGACCAAGCTGTGTTTGTGACACTGTAGTGAGGAGTGCCTGTGACCAAGCTGTGTTTGTGACGCTGTAGTGAGGAGTGCCTGTGACCAAGCTGTGTTTGTGACGCTGTAGTGAGGAGAGGCTGTGACCAAGCTGTGTTTGTGACGCTGTAGTGAGGAGTGCCTGTGACCAAGCTGTGTTTGTGACACTGTAGTGAGGAGTGCCTGTGACCAAGCTGTGTTTGTGACGCTGTAGTGAGGAGAGGCTGTGACCAAGCTGTGTTTGTGACGCTGTAGTGAGGAGTGCCTGTGACCAAGCTGTGTTTGTGAGACTGTAGTGAGGAGTGCCTGTGACCAAGCTGTGTTTGTGACACTGTAGTGAGGAGTGCCTGTGACCAAGCTGTGTTTGTGACGCTGTAGTGAGGAGAGGCTGTGACCAAGCTGTGTTTGTGAGACTGTAGTGATGAGTGCCTGTGACCAAGCTGTGTTTGTGAGACTGTAGTGAGGAGTGCCTGTGACCAAGCTGTGTTTGTGACACTGTAGTGAGGAGTGCCTGTGACCATGCTGTGTTTGTGACACTGTAGTGAGGAGTGCCTGTGAACAAGCTGTGTTTGTGAGACTGTAGTGAGGAGTGCCTGTGACCAAGCTGTGTTTGTGAGACTGTAGTGAGGAGTGCCTGTGACCAAGCTGTGTTTGTGAGACTGTAGTGAGGAGTGCCTGTGACCAAGCTGTGTTTGTGACACTGTAGTGAGGAGTGCCTGTGACCATGCTGTGTTTGTGAGACTGTAGTGAGGAGTGCCTGTGACCAAGCTGTGTTTGTGAGACTGTAGTGAGGAGTGCCTGTGACCAAGCTGTGTTTGTGAGACTAGTGAGGAGTGCCTGTGACCAAGCTGTGTTTGTGACACTGTAGTGAGGAGTGCCTGTGACCAAGCTGTGTTTGTGACACTGTAGTGAGGAGAGGCTGTGACCAAGCTGTGTTTGTGACACTGTAGTGAGGAGAGGCTGTGACCAAGCTGTGTTTGTGACACTGTAGTGAGTGCCTGTGACCAAGCCGTGTTTGTGACACCTTGGTGCTGTGAATATCTTCTTGTCACTAACAGTTACTTACATACACACGTCTCACTACATACACACGTCTCACTACATACACACGTCTCACTACATACACACGTCTCACTACATACACACGTCTCACTACATACACACGTCTCACTACATACACACGTCTCACTACATACACACGTCTCACTACATACACACGTCTCACTACATACACACGTCTCACTACATACACACGTCTCACTACATACACACGTCTCACTACATACACACGTCTCACTACATACACACGTCTCACTACATACACACGTCTCACTACATACACACGTCTCACTACATACACACGTCTCACTACATACACACGTCTCACTACATACACACGTCTCACTACATACACACGTCTCACTACATACACACGTCTCACTACATACACACGTCTCACTACATACACACGTCTCACTACATACACACGACTCACTACATACACACGTCTCACTACATACACACGTCTCACTACATACACACGACTCACTACATACACACGTCTCACTACATACACACGTCTCACTACATACACACGTCTCACTACATACACACGTCTCACTACATACACACGTCTCACTACATACACACGTCTCACTGGACGTTCTCACTACATACACACGTCTCACTACATACACACGTCTCACTACATACACACGTCTCACTAGACGTTCTCACTACATACACACGTCTCACTACATACACACGTCTCACTACATACACACGTCTCACTGGACGTTCTCACTACATACACACGTCTCACTGGACGTTCTCACTACATACACACGTCTCACTTGACGTTCTCAGTACATACACACGTCTCACTGGACGTTCTCACTACATACACACGTCTCACTGGACGTTCTCACTACATACACACGTCTCACTGGACGTTCTCACTACATACACACGTCTCACTGGACGTTCTCACTACATACACACGTCTCACTGGACGTTCTCACAACATACACACGTCTCACTGGACGTTCTCACTACATACACACGTCTCACTGGACGTTCTCACTACATACACACGTCTCACTGGACGTTCTCACTACATACACACGTCTCACTGGACGTTCTCACTACATACACACGTCTCACTGGACGTTCTCACTACATACACACGTCTCACTGGACGTTCTCACTACATACACACGTCTCACTGGACGTTCTCACTACATACACACGTCTCACTTGACGTTCTCACTACATACACACGTCTCACTGGACGTTCTCACTACATACACACGTCTCGCTTGACGTTCTCACTACATACACACGTCTCACTGGACGTTCTCACTACATACACACGTCTCACTGGACGTTCTCACTGCATACACACGTCTCACTGGACGTTCTCACTACATACACACGTCTCACTGGACGTTCTCACTGCATACACACGTCTCACTACATACACACGTCTCACTACATACACACGTCTCACTACATACACACGTCTCACTACATACACACGTCTCACTACATACACACGTCTCACTACATACACACGTCTCACTGGACGTTCTCACTACATACACACGTCTCACTGGACGTTCTCACTGCATACACACGTCTCACTACATATACACGTCTCACTACATACACACGTCTCACTACATACACACGACTCACTACATACACACGTCTCACTACATACACACGACTCACTACATACACACGACTCACTACATACACACGTCTCACTACATACACACGTCTCACTACATACACACGACTCACTACATACACACGACTCACTACATACACACGTCTCACTACATACACACGACTCACTACATACACACGTCTCACTACATACACACGACTCACTACATACACACGTCTCACTACATACACACGTCTCACTGGACGTTCTCACTACATACACACGTCTCACTACATACACACGACTCACTACATACACACGACTCACTACATACACACGACTCACTACATACACACGACTCACTACATACACACGACTCACTACATACACACGACTCACTACATACACACGACTCACTACATACACACGACTCACTACATACACACGTCTCACTACATACACACGTCTCACTGGACGTTCTCACTACATACACACGTCTCACTGGACGTTCTCACTACATACACACGTCTCACTGGACGTTCTCACTACATACACACGTCTCACTGGACGTTCTCACTGCATACACACGTCTCACTACATACACACGTCTCACTACATACACACGTCTCACTACATACACACGTCTCACTACATACACACGTCTCACTACATACACACGACTCACTACATACACACGTCTCACTACATACACACGACTCACTACATACACACGTCTCACTACATACACACGTCTCACTAGACGTTCTCACTACATACACACGTCTCACTGGACGTTCTCACTGCATACACACGTCTCACTACATACACACGTCTCACTACATACACACGTCTCACTACATACACACGTCTCACTACATACACACGACTCACTACATACACACGTCTCACTACATACACACGACTCACTACATACACACGTCTCACTACATACACACGTCTCACTACATACACACGTCTCACTACATACACACGTCTCACTAGACGTTCTCACTACATACACACGTCTCACTGGACGTTCTCACTGCACATCATTCAGTAAAGTTTGATAACGTTATACTGCACTCTTATGTACTTACATTCTGTCTTGCTCCTTCCCTTTATTTATCCTTCCCCTCTCCATCATGTACTTAGTACTACACCAGACTGTTTGTACTCTCAGAGTACCTCTCCATCATGTACTCAGTACTACACCAGACTGTTTATACTCTCAGAGTACCTCTCCATCATGTACTCAGTACTACACCAGACTGTTTATACTCTCAGAGTACCTCTCCATCATGTACTCAGTACTACACCAGACTGTTTATACTCTCAGAGTACCTCTCCATCATGTACTCAGCACTACACCAGACTGTTTATACTCTCAGAGTACCTCTCCATCATGTACTCAGTACTACACCAGACTGTTTATACTCTCAGAGTACCTCTCCATCATGTACTCAGTACTACACCAGACTGTTTATACTCTCAGAGTACCTCTCCATCATGTACTCAGCACTACACCAGACTGTTTATACTCTCAGAGTACCTCTCCATCATGTACTCAGTACTACACCAGACTGTTTATACTCTCAGAGTACCTCTCCATCATGTACTCAGTACTACACCAGACTGTTTATACTCTCAGAGTACCTCTCCATCATGTACTCAGTACTACACCAGACTGTTTATACTCTCAGAGTACCTTTCCATCATGTACTCAGCACTACACCAGACTGTTTATACTCTCAGAGTACCTCTCCATCATGTACTCAGCACTACACCAGACTGTTTGTACTCTCAGAGTACCTCTCCATCATGTACTCAGCACTACACCAGACTGTTTATACTCTCCGAGTACCTTTCCATCATGTACTCAGCACTACACCAGACTGTTTATACTCTCAGAGTACCTCTCCATCATGTACTCAGTACTACACCAGACTGTTTGTACTCTCAGAGTACCTTTCCATCATGTACTCAGTACTACACCAGACTGTTTATACTCTCCGAGAACCTTTCCATCATGTACTCAGCACTACACCAGACTGTTTGTACTCTCAGAGTACCTTTCCATCATGTACTCAGTACTTATAACTGTTGTTTGTAATAATATATCCCAGGTAGTGCATTAACACTTGTTTAAGTCGTATTTAACAACATATTACTACCAATTAAACATGATCTCTAGTCAAGGGAATTTAAGAACATATCTTCCTCTGTTGCAGTAAACATTATGTCTGATATTGACGCTGTGTTACCTTCTTCACATATTCTCAAGTATTCAAACACCGTGGACTGGTGGAAAAAATTCTCGCTTCACACGGCGAGGGCCCGGGTTCGATTCCCGGCAAAGAGGTGGAAACGTCGGACGTGTTTCCTTAACACCTGTTGTCCATGTTCACCCATCAGTGAAATGGGTACCTGGGTGTTAGTGGACTGGTGTGGGTCGCATCCTGGGACAAAACTGACCTAATTTGCCCGAAATGCTCAGCATAACAAGTGGCTTTCTATATAGTAGTATGTTATTGATGTCAGCTAGGACTGTATACCTTGTACATGTACTGGTAGTAAATAAAGATATTATTATTATTATTATTATTATTATTATTATTATTATTACTACTACTATTATATTACAGTTCCAGCATCATAATCTTTTCATTTTATTTCTTTATAGTTATAATCTTAAATTGCAGTAAATATTCCTTTTCACGGTCTATATAAATCAATAATGAGAAGCAAAATGGAGACGAGATGGTTCCAGGTACCTGTGAGTGTTGTGCTTCGGCGGTTCCAGGTACCTGTGAGTGTTGTGCTCCGGCGGTTCCAGGTACCTGTGAGTGTTGTGCTCCGGCGGGTCCAGGTACCTGTGAGTGTTGTGCTCCGGCGGGTCCAGGTACCTGTGAGTGTTGTGCTCCGGCGGTTCCAGGTACCTGTGAGTGTTGTGCTCCGGCGGGTCCAGGTACCTGTGAGTGTTGTGCTTCGGCGGTTCCAGGTACCTGTGAGTGTTGTGCTCCGGCGGTTCCAGGTACCTGTGAGTGTTGTGCTCCGGCGGGTCCAGGTACCTGTGAGTGTTGTGCTTCGGCGGTTCCAGTTACCTGTGAGTGTTGTGCTCCGGCGGTTCCAGGTACCTGTGAGTGTTGTGCTTCGGAGGGTCCAGGTACCTGTTAGTGTTGTGCTCCGGCGGTTCCAGGTACCTGTGAGTGTTGTGCTCCGGAGGGTCCAGGTACCTGTGAGTGTTGTGCTCCGGCGGGTCCAGGTACCTGTTAGTGTTGTGCTTCGGCGGTTCCAGGTACCTGTGAGTGTTGTGCTCCGGCGGGTCCAGGTACCTGTGAGTGTTGTGCTCCGGAGGGTCCAGGTACCTGTGAGTGTTGTGCTCCGGCGGTTCCAGGTACCTGTGAGTGTTGTGCTCCGGCGGGTCCAGGTACCTGTGAGTGTTGTGCTCCGGCGGTTCCAGGTACCTGTGAGTGTTGTGCTCCGGCGGTTCCAGGTACCTGTGAGTGTTGTGCTCCGGCGGGTCCAGGTACCTGTGAGTGTTGTGCTCCGGCGGGTCCAGGTACCTGTGAGTGTTGTGCTCCGGCGGTTCCAGGTACCTGTGAGTGTTGTGCTCCGGCGGGTCCAGGTACCTGTGAGTGTTGTGCTCCGGAGGGTCCAGGTACCTGTGAGTGTTGTGCTCCGGAGGGTCCAGGTACCTGTGAGTGTTGTGCTCCGGAGGGTCCAGGTACCTGTGAGTGTTGTGCTCCGGAGGGTCCAGGTACCTGCAAGTTTTGTGGTCCTCATGGTCCAGGTACCTGCGAGTGTTGTGGTCCTGATGGTCCAGGTACCTGTGAGAGTTGTGGTGTGGAGGGGTCCAGGTGCCCGTGAGTGTTATGCTCCGGAGGGTCCAGGTACCTGCGAGTGTTGTGGTCCTGATGGTCCAGGTACCTGTGAGAGTTGTGGTGTGGAGGGGTCCAGGTGCCCGTGAGTGTTGTGCTCCGGAGGGTCCAGGTACCTGTGAGTGTTGTGCTCCGGCGGTTCCAGGTACCTGTGAGTGTTGTGCTCCGGCGGGTCCAGGTACCTGTGAGTGTTGTGCTCCGGAGGGTCCAGGTACCTGTGAGTGTTGTGCTCCGGAGGGTCCAGGTACCTGTGAGTGTTGTGCTCCGGAGGGTCCAGGTACCTGTGAGTGTTGTGCTCCGGAGGGTCCAGGTACCTGTGAGTGTTGTGCTCCGGCGGGTCCAGGTACCTGTGAGTGTTGTGCTCCGGAGGGTCCAGGTACCTGTGAGTGTTGTGCTCCGGAGGGTCCAGGTACCCGTGAGTGTTGTGCTCCGGAGGGTCCAGGTACCTGTGAGTGTTGTGCTCCGGAGGGTCCAGGTACCTGTGAGTGTTGTGCTCCGGCGGGTCCAGGTACCTGCAAGTTTTGTGGTCCTCATGGTCCAGGTACCTGCGAGTGTTGTGGTCCTGATGGTCCAGGTACCTGTGAGAGTTGTGGTGTGGAGGGGTCCAGGTGCCCGTGAGTGTTGTGGTCCTCATGGTCCAGGTACCTGCGAGTGTTGTGGTCCTGATGGTCCAGGTACCTGTGAGAGTTGTGGTGTGGAGGGGTCCAGGTGCCCGTGAGTGTTATGCTCCGGAGGGTCCAGGTACCTGTGAGTGTTGTGCTCCGGCGGGTCCAGGTACCTGTGAGTGTTGTGCTCCGGAGGGTCCAGGTACCTGTGAGTGTTGTGCTCCGGAGGGTCCAGGTACCTGTGAGTGTTGTGCTCCGGCGGGTCCAGGTACCTGCAAGTTTTGTGGTCCTCATGGTCCAGGTACCTGCGAGTGTTGTGGTCCTGATGGTCCAGGTACCTGTGAGAGTTGTGGTGTGGAGGGGTCCAGGTACCTGTGAGTGTTGTGCTCCGGAGGGTCCAGGTACCTGTGAGTGTTGTGGTGTGGAGGGGTCCAGGTACCTGTGAGAGTTGTGGTGTGGAGGGGTCCAGGTGCCCGTGAGTGTTGTGGTATAGAGGGTCAGAAGAGAAAACACTTTGGACAACTTTTTCAAGTGAGAATTGTTGGATCTGAGAGGGACGTGACCTCTCAGTGATTACATATTATTTTCTACCAGGCTTCACCTCTCCTTCCGACAGTATATAAGTCTCCACACTGTCGCTTGTTGCTTCAGATTATGGAACAGAAATCTTCTCCAGGCTGAGGGACTGACAACCTCAGATCTACGACTTCAAGGGTGATGGACTGATTACATCGTCTTCACATCACCTCTGCTCCTACCTACTTACTGTACTCGACTGAAGAAACCTACTGTGTAGGCGAAACTTTTCGGAATAAAGTTGGCTAACTGTTGCCCACGTATCTTACCTACCATCCTGTTAGTATTGTATACCATTTTGGCATTCAGTATTGACAGGTGTTCAGTCCCTCAGTCTTGTCAGGTGTTCAGTCCCTCAGTATTGACAGGTGTTCAGTCCCTCAATGTTGACAGGTGTTCAGTCCCTCAGTATTGACAGACGTTTAGTCCCTCAGTATTGATTGGTGTTCAGTCCTTCAGTATTGACAGGTGTTCAGTCCCTCAGTATTGACTGGTGTTTAGACCCCTCAGTATTGACAGGTGTTCAGTCCCTCAGTATTGACAGGTGTTCAGTCCCTCAGTATTGACTGGTGTTTAGACCCCTCAGTATTGACAGGTGTTCAGTCCCTCAGTATTGACAGGTGTTCAGTCCCTCAGTATTGACAGGTGTTCAGTCCCTCAGTATTGACAGGTGTTGAGTCCCTCAGTATTGACAGGTGTTCAGTCCCTCAGTGTTGACAGGTTTTCAGTCCCTCAGTTTTGACAGGTGTTCAGTCCGTCAGTATTGACAGGTGTTCAGTCCGTCAGTATTGACAGGTGTTCAGTCCCTCAGTATTGACAGGTGTTCAGTCCCTCAGTATTGACAGGTGTTCAGTCCCTCAGTATTGAGAGGTGTTCAGTCCCTCAGTATTGACAGGTGTTCAGTCCCTCAGTATTGATAGGTGTTCAGTCCCTCAATATTGACAGGTGTTTAGTCCTTCATTATTGACAGGTGTTCAGTCCCTCAGTATTGACAGGTGTTCAGTCCCTCAGTATTAACAGGTGTAAAGTCTTTCAGTATTGATAGGTGTTTAGACCCTCAGTGTTGACAGGTGTTCAGTCCCTCAGTATTGACAAGTGTTCAGTCCCTCAGTATTGACAAGTGTTCAGTCCCTCAGTATTGACAGGAGTTTAGTCCCTCAGTATTGACAGGTGTTCAGTCCCTCAGTATTGATAGGTGTTCAGTCCCTCAATATTGACAGGTGTTCAGTCCCTCAGTATTGACAGGTGTTCAGTCGCTCAGTATTAACAGGTGTTTAGTCCCTCAGTATTGACAGGTGTTCAGTCCCTCAGTATTAACAGGTGTAAAGTCTTTCAGTATTGATAGGTGTTTAGACCCTCAGTGTTGACAGGTGTTCAGTCCCTCAGTATTGACAAGTGTTCAGTCCCTCAGTATTGACAAGTGTTCAGTCCCTCAGTATTGACAGGAGTTTAGTCCCTCAGTATTGACAGGTGTTCAGTCCCTCAGTATTGATAGGTGTTCAGTCCCTCAATATTGACAGGTGTTCAGTCCCTCAGTATTGACAGGTGTTCAGTCCCTCAGTATTAACAGGTGTTCAGTCCCTCAGTATTGACAGGTGTTCAGTCCCTCAGTATTGACAGGCGTTCAGTCCCTCGGTATTGACAGGCGTTCAGTCCCTCGGTATTGACAGGTGTTCAGTCCCTCAGTATTGACAGGTGTTCAGTCCCTCAGTATTGACAGGTGTTCAGTCCCTCAGTATTGACAGTCCCTCAGTATTGACAGGTGTTCAGTCCCTCAGTATTGACAGGTGTTCAGTCCCTCAGTATTGACAGGTGTTCAGTCCCTCAGTATTAACAGGTGTTCAGTCCCTCAGTATTGACAGGCGTTCAGTCCCTCGGTATTGACAGGTGTTCAGTCCTTCAGTATAAACAGGTGTTCAGTCGCTCAGTATTAACAGGTGTTTAGTACCTCAGTATTGACAGGTGTTCAGTCCCTCAGTATTAACAGGTGTAAAGTCTTTCAGTATTGATAGGTGTTTAGACCCTCAGTGTTGACAGGTGTTCAGTCCCTCTGTATTGACAAGTGTTCAGTCCCTCAGTATTGACAAGTGTTCAGTCCCTCAGTATTGACAGGAGTTTAGTCCCTCAGTATTGACAGGTGTTCAGTCCCTCAGTATTGACAGGTGTTCAGTCCCTCAGTATTGATAGGTGTTCAGTCCCTCAGTATTGATAGGTGTTCAGTCCCTCAGTATTGACAGGTGTTCAGTCCCTCAGTATTAACAGGTGTTCAGTCCCTCAGTATTGACAGGTGTTCAGTCCCTCAGTATTGACAGGTGTTCAGTCCCTCGGTATTGACAGGTGTTCAGTCCCTCGGTATTGACAGGTGTTCAGTCCCTCAGTATTGACAGGTGTTCAGTCCCTCAGTATTGACAGGTGTTCAGTCCCTCAGTATTGACAGGTGTTCAGTCCCTCAGTATTGACAGGTGTTCAGTCCCTCAGTATTGACAGGTGTTCAGTCCCTCAGTATTGACAGGTGTTCAGTCCCTCAGTATTGACAGGTGTTCAGTCCCTCAGTATTGACAGGTGTTCAGTCCCTCAGTATTGACAGGTGTTCAGTCCCTCAGTATTGACAGGTGTTCAGTCCCTCAGTATTAACAGGTGTTCAGTCCCTCAGTATTGACAGGCGTTCAGTCCCTCAGTATTGACAGGCGTTCAGTCCCTCAGTATTGACAGGAGTTTAGTCCCTCAGTATTGACAGGTGTTTAGTCTCCTACTGTGTTGAGGGACGGAACATCTGAAAATTCTGTCTTCATTACGTGGTGTAGAAATAACACCCGCGTACTGGATGCTGCCGTGAAGGTGACAACTTTGTGCCTTGGAGACACACAGGTGTTGCACATGTCTTAGTCATGGAGACACACAGGTGTTGCACATGTCTTAGTCATGGAGACACACAGGTGTTGCACATGTCTTAGTCATGGAGACACACAGGTGTTGCACATGTCTTAGTCATGGAGACAGGTGTTGCACGTCTTAGTCATGGAACCACACAGGTGTTGCACATGTCTTAGTCATGGAGACACACAGGTGTTGCACATGTCTTAGTCATGGAGACACAGGTGTTGCACATGTCTTAGTCATGGAGACAGGTGTTGCACATGTCTTAGTCATGGAACCACACAGGTGTTGCACATGTCTTAGTCATGGAGACACACAGGTGTTGCACATATCTTAGTCATGGAGACACAGGTGTTGCACATGTCTTAGTCATGGAGACAGGTGTTGCACATGTCTTAGTCATGGAACCACACAGGTGTTGCACATGTCTTAGTCATGGAGACACACAGGTGTTGCACATGTCTTAGTCATGGAGACACACAGGTGTTGCACATGTCTTAGTCATGGAGACACACAGGTGTTGCACATGTCTTAGTCATGGAGACACACAGGTGTTGCACATATCTTAGTCATGGAGACACAGGTGTTGCACATGTCTTAGTCATGGAGACAGGTGTTGCACATGTCTTAGTCATGGAACCACACAGGTGTTGCACATGTCTTAGTCATGGAGACACACAGGTGTTGCACATGTCTTAGTCATGGAGACACACAGGTGTTGCACATGTCTTAGTCATGGAGACACACAGGTGTTGCACATGTCTTAGTCATGGAGACACACAGGTGTTGCACATGTCTTAGTCATGGAGACACACAGGTGTTGCACATGTCTTAGTCATGGAAACACACAGGTGTTGCACATGTCTTAGTCATGGAAACACACAGGTGTTGCACATGTCTTAGTCATGGAGACACAGGTGTTGCACATGTCTTAGTCATGGAGACACACAGCTGTTGCACATGTTTTAGTCATGGAGACACACAGGTGTTGCACATGTCTTAGTCATGGAGACACACAGGTGTTGCACATGTCTTAGTCATGGAGACACAGGTGTTGCACATGTCTTAGTCATGGAGACACACAGGTGTTGCACATGTCTTAGTCATGGTGACACACAGGTGTTGCACATGTCTTAGTCATGGAAACACTCAGGTGTTGCACATGTCTTAGTCATGGAGACAGGTGTTGCACATGTCTTAGTCATAGAAACACACAGGTGTTGCACATGTCTTAGTCATGGAGACACAGGTGTTGCACATGTCTTAGTCATGGAGACACACAGCTGTTGCACATGTCTTAGTCATGGAGACACACAGGTGTTGCACATGTCTTAGTCATGGAGACACAGGTGTTGCACATGTCTGTCATGGAGACACACAGGTGTTGCACATGTCTTAGTCATGGAGACACACAGGTGTTGCACATGTCTTAGTCATGGTGACACACAGGTGTTGCACATGTCTTAGTCATGGAGACACACAGGTGTTGCACATGTCTTAGTCATGGAGACAGGTGTTGCACATGTCTTAGTCATGGAAACACACAGGTGTTGCACATGTATTAGTCATGGAGACACACAGGTGTTGCACATGTATTAGTCATGGAGACGCACAGGTGTTGCACATGTATTAGTCATTGAGACACACAGGTGTTGCACATGTCTTAGTAATG
The DNA here is from genome assembly GCF_038502225.1 of Cherax quadricarinatus. Classification (NCBI taxonomy): domain Eukaryota; kingdom Metazoa; phylum Arthropoda; class Malacostraca; order Decapoda; family Parastacidae; genus Cherax; species Cherax quadricarinatus. Next base: position 45,616,085 of record NC_091301.1, read on the forward strand.
GAAACACACAGGTGTTGCACATGTATTAGTCATGGAGACACACAGGTGTTGCACATGTATTAGTCATGGAGACACACAGGTGTTGCACATGTATTAGTCATGGAGACGCACAGGTGTTGCACATGTTTTAGTCATGGAGACACACAGGTGTTGCACATGTTTTAGTCATGGAGACACACAGGTGTTGCACATGTCTTAGTCATGGAGACACACAGGTGTTGCACATGTCTTAGTCATGGAGACAGGTGTTGCATATGTCTTAGTCATGGATACACACAGGTGTTGCACATGTCTTAGTCATGGAGGCACACAGGTGTTGCACATGTATTAGTCATGGAAACACACAGGTGTTGCACATGTCTTAGTCATGGAAACACACAGGTGTTGCACATGTCTTAGTCATGGAAACACACAGGTGTTACACATGTCTTAGTCATGGAGACAGGTGTTGCACATGTATTAGTCATGGAGAGACACAGGTGTTGCACATGTATTAGTCATGGAGACACAGGTGTTGCACATGTCTTAGTCATGGAAACACACAGGTGTTGCACATGTCTTAGTCATGGAGACACAGGTGTTGCACATGTCTTAGTCATGGAAACACACAGGTGTTGCACATGTATTAGTCATGGAGACACACAGGTGTTGCACATTAGTCATGGAGACACAGGTGTTGCACGTCTTAGTCATGGAAACACACAGGTGTTGCACATGTCTTAGTCATGGCGACACACAGGTGTTGTACATGTCTTAGCCATGGAGACACACAGGTGTTGCGCATGTATTAGTCATGGAGACACACAGGTGTTGCACATGTATTAGTCATGGAGACACAGGTGTTGCACATGTCTTAGTCATGGAGACACACAGGTGTTGCACATGTCTTAGTCATGGAGACACACAGGTGTTGCACATGTCTTAGTCATGGAGACACAGGTGTTGCACATGTCTTAGTCATGGAGACACAGGTGTTGCACATGTATTAGTCATGGAGACACACAGGTGTTGCACATGTATTACTCATGGAGACACACAGGTGTTGCACATGTATTAGTCATGGAGACACACAGGTGTTGCACATGTATTAGTCATGGCGACACACAGGTGTTGCACATGTATTAGTCATGGAGACACAGGTGTTGCACATGTATTAGTCATGGAGACACACAGGTGTTGCACATGTATTAGTCATGGAGACTCACAGGTGTTGCACATGTATTAGTCATGGAGACACAGGTGTTGCACATGTATGAGTCATGGAGACACACAGGTGTTGCACATGTATTAGTCATGGAGACACAGGTGTTGCACATGTATTAGTCATGGAGACACAGGTGTTGCACATGTATTAGTCATGGAGACACAGGTGTTGCACATGTATTAGTCATGGAGACAAGTGTTGCACATGTATTAGTCATGGAGACACAGGTGTTGCACATGTATTAGTCATGGAGACACAGGTGTTGCACATGTATTAGTGATGGAGACACAGGTGTTGCACATGTGTTAGTCATGGAGACACAGGTGTTGCACATGTATTAGTCATGGAGACACAGGTGTTGCACATGTATTAGTCATGGAGACACAGGTGTTGCACATGTATTAGTCATGGAGACACAGGTGTTGCACATGTATTAGTCATGGAGACACAGGTGTTGCACATGTATTAGTCATGGAGACAGGTGTTGCACATGTATTAGTCATGGAGACACAGGTGTTGCACATGTATTAGTCATGGAGACACAAGTGTTACACATGTATTAGTCATGGAGACACAGGTGTTGCACATGTATTAGTCATGGAGACACAGGTGTTGCACATGTATTAGTCATGGAGACACAGGTGTTGTACATGTATTAGTCATGGAGACACAAGTGTTGCACATGTATTAGTCATGGAGACACAGGTGTTGCAAATGTATTAGTCATGGAGACACAGGTGTTGCACATGTATTAGTCATGGAGACAAGTGTTGCACATGTATTAGTCATGGAGACACAGGTGTTGCACATGTATTAGTCATGGAGACACAGGTGTTGCACATGTATTAGTCATGGAGACACACAGGTGTTGCACATGTCTTAGTCATGGAGACACAGGTGTTGCACATGTATTAGTCATGGAGACAGGTGTTGCACATGTATTAGTCATGAGAGACACAGGTGTTGCACATGTATTAGTCCTCATAAATGTCTTAATTTAATCACATTAAATTTTGTATGAAATTGCCAGAGTCAGTTTCTGAAGTCTTCCAGTTAACTAACAAATATTACTGTTACCTTAACGTTAACTAACAAATATTACTGTTACCTTAACGTTAACTAACAAATATTACTGTTACCTTAACGTTAACTAACAAATATTACTGTTACCTTAACGTTAACTAACAAATATTAGTGTTACCTTAACGTTAACTAACAAATATTACTGTTACCTTAACGTTAACTAACAAATATTACTGTTACCTTAACGTTAACTAACAAATATTAGTGTTACCTTAACGTTAACTAACAAATATTACTGTTACCTTAACGTTAACTAACAAATATTACTGTTACCTTAACTTTAACTAACAAATATTACTATGTTACCTTAACGTTAACTAACAAATATTACTATGTTACCTTAACGTTAACTAACAAATATTAGTGTTACCTTAACGTTAACTAACAAATATTACTGTTACCTTAACGTTAACTAACAAATATTAGTGTTACCTTAACGTTAACTAACAAATATTACTGTTACCTTAACGTTAACTAACAAATATTACTGTTACCTTAACTTTAACTAACAAATATTACTATGTTACCTTAACGTTAACTAACAAATATTACTATGTTACCTTAACGTCAACTAACAAATATTACTTTGTTACCTTAACGTTAACTAACGAATATTACAATGTTACCTTAACGTTAACTAACAAATATTACTTTGTTACCTTAACGTTAACTAACAAATATTACAATATTACCTTAACGTTAACTAACAAATATTACATTGTTACCTTAACGTTAACTAACAAATATTACAATGTTACCTTAATTAACGTTAACTAACAAATATTACTATATTACCTTAATTAACGTTAACTAACAAATATTATAATGTTACCTTAATTAACGTTAACTAACAAATATTATAATGTTACCTTAACGTTAACTAACAAATATTACAATGTTACCTTAACGTTAACTAACAAATATTATAATGTTACCTTAACGTTAACTAACAAATATTACTATGTTACCTTAATTAACGTTAACTAACAAATATTACTATGTTACCTTAATTAACGTTAACTAACAAATATTACTATGTTACCTTAATTAACGTTAACTAACAAATATTACTTTACCTTAATTAACGTTAACAAATATTACGTTGTTAGCTTAATTAACGTTAACTAACAAATATTACTATGTTACCTTAATTAACCTTAACAAATATTACGTTGTTACCTTAATTAACGTTAACTAATAAATGTTACTTTAACTTAATTAACGTTAACTAACAAATATTACTTAAAATTAGCTTAGTTTACATAAACTAACATCACCGTTGTTTACATAAACTAACATTACCGTAGTTTACATAAACTAACATTACCGTAGTTTACATAAACTAACATTACCGTAGTTTACATAAACTAACATTACCGTAGTTTACATAAACTAACATTACCGTAGTTTACATAAACTAACATTACCGTTGTTTACATAAACTAACATTATCGTAGTTTACATAAACTAACATTACCGTAGTTTACATAAACTAACATTACCGTAGTTTACATAAACTAACATTACCGTAGTTTACATAAACTAACATTACCGTAGTTTACATAAACTAACATTACCGTAGTTTACATAAACTAACATTACCGTAGTTTACATAAACTAACATTACCGTAGTTTACATAAACTAACATTACCGTAGTTTACATAAACTAACATTACCGTAGTTTACATAAACTAACATTACCGTAGTTTACGTACGCTTATATAAAACTTTTATTACACAAATGAGAAATTTCAGTAATAAGGTCGCAATACGTCTGGCAGTGTGGTACACCTGTGTAACACTGTTAATACGTCTGGCAGTGTGGTACACCTGTGTAACACTGTTAATACGTCTGGCAGTGTGGTACACCTGTGTAACACTGTTAATACGTCTGGCAGTGTGGTACACCTGTGTAACACTGTTAATACGTCTGGCAGTGTGGTACACCTGTGTAACACTGTTAATACGTCTGGCAGTGTGGTACACCTGTGTAACACTGTTAATACGTCTGGCAGTGTGGTACACCTGTGTAACACTGTTAATACGTCTGGCAGTGTGGTACACCTGTGTAACACTGTTAATACGTCTGGCAGTGTGGTACACCTGTGTAACACTGTTAATACGTCTGGCAGTGTGGTACACCTGTGTAACACTGTTAATACGTCTGGCAGTGTGGTACACCTGTGTAACACTGTTAATACGTCTGGCAGTGTGGTACACCTGTGTAACACTGTTAATACGTCTGGCAGTGTGGTACACCTGTGTAACACTGTTAATACGTCTGGCAGTGTGGTACAACTGTGTAACACTGTTAATACGTCTGGCAGTGTGGTACACCTGTGTAACACTGTTAATACGTCTGGCAGTGTGGTACACCTGTGTAACACTGTTAATACGTCTGGCAGTGTGGTACACCTGTGTAACACTGTTAATACGTCTGGCAGTGTGGTACACCTGTGTAACACTGTTAAACGTTTATATTTGTGCGAGTATCACTTGTTCACTAGCACTGGCACTCTGTGGTGGTGCCACTTGTTCACTAGCACTAGCACTCTGTGGTGGTGCCACTTGTTCACTAGCACTGGCACTATAGTGGTGCCACTTGTTCACTAGCACTGTAGTGGTGCCACTTGCTCACTAGCAGTGGCACTCTGTAGTGGTGCCACTTGTTCACTAGCAGTGGCACTCTGTAGTGGTGCCACTTGTTCAATAGCAGTGGCACTCTGTAGTGGTGCCACTTGTTCACTAGCAGTGGCACTCTGTAGTGGTGCCACTTGTTCACTAGCACTGGCACTCTGTAGTGGAGCCACTTGTTCACTAGCACTGGCACTCTGTAGTGGAGCCACTTGTTCACTAGCAGTGGCACTCCGTAGTGGTGGCACTTGTTCACTAGCAGTGGCACTCTGTAGTGGTGGCACTTGTTCACTAGCAGTGACACTCTGTAGTGGTGGCACTTGTTCACTAGCAGTGGCACTCTAGTGGTGCCACTTGTTCACTAGCAGTGGCACTGTAGTGGAGCCACTTGTTCACTAGCACTGGCACTTTGTAGTGGTGCCACTTGTTCACTATGAATGGCACTCTGTAGTGGTCCCACTTGTTCACTAGCACTGGCACTCTATAGTGGAGCCACTTGTTCACTAGCACTGGCACTCTGTAGTGGTGCCACTTGTTCACTAGCAGTGGCACTATAGTGGTGCCACTTGTTCACTAGCACTGGCACTCTGTAGTGGATCCACTTGTTCACTAGCAGTGGCACTCTGTAGTGTTGCCACTTGTTCACTAGCAGTGGCACTCTGTAGTGGTGGCACTTGTTCACTAGCACTGGTACTCTGTAATGGTGGCACTTGTTCACTAGCAGTGGCACTGTAGTGGTGGCACTTGTTCACTAGCAGTGGCACTCGGTAGTGGTGCCACTTGTTCACTAGCAGTGACACTGTAGTGGAGCCACTTGTTCACTAGCAGTGGCACTTTGTAGTGGTGCCACTTGTTCACTAGCAATGGCACTCTGTAGTGGTGCCACTTGTTCACTAGCAGTGGCACTATAGTCGTGCCACTTGTTCACTAGCACTGGCACTCTGTAGTGCTGCCACTTGTTCACGAGCAGTGGCACTCTGTAGTGGTGGCACTTGTTCACTGGCACTCTGTAGTGGTGGCACTTGTTCACTAGCAATGTCACTCTGTAGTGGTGCCACTTGTTCACTGGCACTTGCACTCTGTAGTGGTGCCACTTGTTCACTTGCAGTGGCACTCTGTAGTGGTGCCACTTGTTCACTAGCAGTGGCACTGTGCCACTTCATTAGTTCATTAGCAGTGGCACTCTGTAGTGGTGCCACTTGTTCACTAGCACTGGCACTGTAGTGGTGCCAATGTTGTTGGTGCTTGAGATTCCTTTCTAATATCAAGTTTATTTTTCCAGTATAATCAACGTTGTGCATAATTACCATGGTATATGTTTGTTTCGTAAAGTGAAGTCCAGGATCCTTCCTTAATAGTGTGTTGCCCAGGACAGACGAGGTAACAGGGAAGACGAGGTATCAGGGAAGACGAGGTATCAGGGAAGACGAGGTATCAGGGAAGACGAGGTATCAGGGAAGACGAGGTATCAGGGAAGACGAGGTATCAGGGAAGACGAGGTATCAGGGAAGACGAGGTATCAGGGAAGACGAGGTATCAGGGAAGACGAGGTATCAGGGAAGACGAGGTATCAGGGAAGACGAGGTATCAGGGAAGACGAGGTATCAGGGAAGACGAGGTATCAGGGAAGATGAGGTATCAGGGAAGACGAGGTATCAGGGAAGACGAGGTATCAGGGAAGACGAGGTATCGGGGAAGACGAGGTATCGGGGAAGACGAGGTATCGGGGAAGACGAGGTATCAGGGAAGACGAGGTATCAGGGAAGACGAGGTATCGGGGAAGACGAGGTATCGGGGAAGACGAGGTATCGGGGAAGACGAGGTATCAGGGAAGACGAGGTATCGGGGAAGACGAGGTATCGGGGAAGACAAGGTATCAGGGAAGACGAGGTATCAGGGAAGACGAGGTGTCAGGGAAGACGAGGTATCAGGGAAGACGAGGTATCGGGGAAGACGAGGTATCGGGGAAGACGAGGTATCGGGGAAGACGAGGTATCGGGGAAGACGAGGTATCGGGGAAGACGAGGTATCAGGGAAGACGAGGTATCAGGGAAGACGAGGTATCAGGGAAGACGAGGTATCAGGGAAGACGAGGTATCAGGGAAGACGAGGTATCAGGGGAGATGAGGTATCAGGGAAGGTGAGGTATCAGGGAAGATGAGGTATCAGGGAAGATGAGGTATCAGGGAAGATGAGGTATCAGGGAAGATGAGGTATCAGGGAAGATGAGGTATCAGGGAAGATGAGGTATCGGGGAAGACGAGGTATCGGGGAAGACAAGGTATCAGGGAAGATGAGGTATCAGGGAAGACGAGGTATCAGGGAAGACGAGGTATCAGGGAAGACGAGGTATCAGGGAAGATGAGGTATCAGGGAAGATGAGGTATCGGGGAAGATGAGGTATCGGGGAAGAGGTATCAGGGAAGACGAGGTATCAGGGAAAACGAGGTATCAGGGAAGACGAGGTATCAGGGAAGACGAGGTATCAGGGAAGACGAGGTATCAGGGAAGACGAGGTATCAGGGAAGACGAGGTATCAGGGAAGATGAGGTATCAGGGAAGATGAGGTATCAGGGAAGATGAGGTATCAGGGAAGACGAGGTATCAGGGAAGACGAGGTATCAGGGAAGACGAGGTATCAGGGAAGATGAGGTATCAGGGAAGATGAGGTATCGGGGAAGACGGGGTATCGGGGAAGACGAGGTATCAGGGAAGATGAGGTATCAGGGAAGATGAGGTATCAGGGAAGATGAGGTATCAGGGAAGATGAGGTATCGGGGAGGATGAGGTATCAGGGAAGACGAGGTATGAGGGAAGATGAGGTATCAGGGAAGATGAGGTATCAGGGAAGATGAGGTATCAGGGAAGATGAGGTATCGGGGAAGAGGTATCAGGGAAGAGGAGGTATCGGGGAAGTATCAGGGAAGACGAGGTATCAGGGAAGACGAGGTATCAGGGAAGATGAGGTATCAGGGAAGATGAGGTATCGGGGAAGAGGTATCAGGGAAGAGCGAGGTATCGGGGAAGTATCAGGGAAGACAAGGTATCAGGGAAGACGAGGTATCAGGGAAGATGAGGTATCAGGGAAGACGAGGTATCAAGGAAGAGGAAGTATCTGTGAAGTATCAGGGAAGACAAGGTATCAGGGAAGACGAGGTATCAGGGAAGACGAGGTATCAGGGAAGACGAGGTATCAGGGAAGGCGAGGTATCAGGGAAGAGGAGGTATCAGGGAAGGCGAGGTATCAGGGAAGATGAGGTATCAGGGAAGAGGTATCAGGGAAGGCAAGGTATCAGGAAAGAGGAGGTATCAGAGAAAGCGAGGTATCAGGGAAGGCGATATATCATCGAAGAGGAGGTATCAGGGAAGGGGAGGTATCAGGGGAGAGGAAGAGAAGGTACCAGGGAAGAGGCAGGTGGGAGGGGGAAGAAGAGGCAGGTGGGAGGGGGAAGAAGAGGCAGGTGGGAAGGGGAAGAAGAGGTAGGTGGGAGGGGGAAGAAGAGGCAGGTGGGAGTGGGAAGAAGAGGCACGTGGGAGGGGGAAGAAGAGGCAGGTGGGAGGGATGAAGAGGTAGGTGGGAGGGGGAAGAAGTAGGTGGGATGGGGAAGAGGAGGTAGGTGGGAGGGGGAACAAGAGGTGGTTGGGAGGGGGAAGAAGAGGCAGGTGGGAGGTGGAAGAAGAGGTAGGCGGGAGGGGGAAGAAGAGGTAAGTGGGAGGGGGAAGAAGAGGTAGGTGGGAGGGGAAGAAGAGGTAGGTGGGAAGGGGAAGAAGAGGTAAGTGGGAGGGGGAAGAAGAGGTAAGTGGGAGGGGGAAGAAGAGGCAGGTGGGAAGGGGAAGAAGTAAGTGGGAAGGGGAAGAAGAGGTAAGTGGGAGGGGGAAGAAGAGGCAGGTGGGAGGGGGAAGAAGAGGCAGGTGGGAGGGGGAAGAAGAGGCAGGTGGGAGGGGGAAGAAGAGGCAGGTGGGAGGGGGAAGAAGAGGCCAGTGGGAGGGGGAAGAAGAGGTAAGTGGGAGGGGGAAGAAGAGGTAAGTGGGAGGGGGAAGAAGAGGTAAGTGGGATGGGGAAGAATAATCAGGTGGGAAGGGGAAGAGGTAGGTGGGAGGGGGAAGAGCAGGTAAGAGGGAGGGGTAAGAAGAGGCAAGTGGGAGGGGGAAGAAGAGGCAAGTGGGAGGGGGAAGAAGAGGCAGGTGGGAAGGGGAAGAAGAGGTAAGTGGGAGGGGGGAAGAAGAGGTAAGTGGGAGGGGGGTAGAAGAGGCAAGTGGGAGGGGGAAGAAGAGGCAGGTGGGAGCTGGAAGAAGAGGTAAGTGGGAAGGGGAAGAAGAGGTAGGTGGGAGGGGGAAGAGGAGGTAGGTGGGAGGGGGAAGAAGAGGCGGGTGGGAGGGGGAAGAAGAGGTAAGTGGGAGGGGGAAGAAGAGGCAGGTGGGAGGGGGAAGAAGAGGCAGGTGGGAGGGGGAAGAAGAGGCAGGTGGGAGGGGGAAGAAGAGGCGGGTGGGAGGGGGAAGAAGAGGTAGGTGGGAGGGGGAAGAAGAGGTATGTGGGAGGGGGAAGGAGAGGCAGGTGGGAGGGGGAAGAAGAGGTAGGTGGGAGGGGGAAGAAGAGGTAAGTGGGAGGGGGAAGAAGAGGCAGATGGGAGGGGGAAGAAGAGGCAGGTGGGAGGGGGAAGAAGAGGTAGGTGGGAGGGGGAAGAAGAGGTAGGTGGGAGGGGGGAGAAGAGGTAGGTGGGAGAGAATAGTCAGGGAAAAGAGGAAACAGAAGAGTGAACATTGTTGGTAAGACCAGAGGGAGAGGTGAGAGAGCGAGGAGGGGGAGGGTGAGTGTGAGAGAGGAGGGGGAGGGTGAGTGTGAGAGAGGAGGGGGAGTGTGAGAGAGGAGGGGGAGGGTGAGTGTGAGAGAGGAGGGGGAGGGTGAGTGCGAGAGAGGAGGGGGAGGGTGAGTGTGCGGGGGGAGGGTGAGTGTGAGAGAGGAGGGGGAGGGTGAGTGTGAGAGAGGAGGGGGAGGGTGAGTGAGAGAGAGGAGGGGGAGGGTGAGTGTGAGAGAGGAGGGGGAGGGTGAGTGTGAGAGAGGAGGGGGAGGGTGAGTGTGAGAGAGGAGGGGGAGGGTGAGTGTGAGAGAGGAGGGGGAGGGTGAGTGTGAGAGAGGAGGGGGAGGGTGAGTGCGAGAGAGGAGGGGGAGGGTGAGTGCGAGAGAGGAGGGGGAGGGTGAGTGTGAGAGAGGAGGGGGAGGGTGAGTGGGAGAGCGGCGGGGGTGGGTGAGTGCGAGAGAGGAGGGGGAGGGTGAGTGTGAGGGGGGAGGGTGAGTGTGAGAGGAGGGGGAGGGTGAGTGTGAGAGAGGAGGGGGAGGGTGAGTGCGAGAGAGGAGGGGGAGGGTGAGTGCGAGAGAGGAGGGGGAGGGTGAGTGCGAGAGAGGAGGGGGAGGGTGAGTGTGAGAGAGGAGGGGGAGGGTGAGTGCGAGAGAGGAGGGGGAGGGTGAGTGTGAGGGGGGAGGGTGAGTGTGAGAGGAGGGGGAGGGTGAGTGTGAGAGGGGAGGGTGAGTGTGTGAGAGGAGGGGGAGGGTGAGTGTGAGAGAGGAGGGGGAGGGTGAGTGCGCGAGAGGAGGGGGAGGGTGAGTGCGAGAGAGGAGGGGGAGGGTGAGTGCGAGAGAGGAGGGGGAGGGTGAGTGTGAGAGGAGGGGGAGGGTGAGTGTGTGAGAGGCGGGGGAGGGTGAGTGTGAGAGAGGAGGGGGAGGGTGAGTGTGAGAGAGGAGGTGGAGGGTGAGTGTGAGAGAGGAGGTGGAGGGTGAGTGCGAGAGAGGAGGTGGAGGGTGAGTGCGAGAGAGGAGGTGGAGGGTGAGAGAGGAGGGGTAGGGGGAGGGTGGATCTGAGAGAGGACGGAAGAGAGAGTGCGAGAAAGGAGGGGGAGAGTGTGAGAGAGGACGGGAGGGAGAGTGAGAGGAGGGGGGAGAGTGTGAGAGAGAGAGAGGACGGGAGGGAGAGTGCGAGAGAGGAGGGGGAGAGTGTGTGAGAGAGGACGGAAGAGAGAGTGCGAGAGAGGAGGGGGAGGAAGAGTGTGAGAGAGAGGAGGGGGAGGGAGAGAGAGGAGGGGGAGGGTGAATGTGAGAGAGGAGGGGGAGGGGGAGTGTGAGAGAGAGGAGGGGAGGGTGAATGTGAGAGGAGTTGGAGGGTGAATGTGATGGGAGGGGGAGTGTGAGAGAGAGGAGGCGGGGGTGTATGAGAGAGGAGGGGGAGGGGAAGTGTGAGAGAGGGGAGGGGGAGTGTGAGAGAGAGGAAGGGGAGGGTGAATGTGAGAGAAGTTGGAGGGTGAATGTGATAGGAGGGGGAGGATGAGTGTGAGAGAGAGGAGGGGGAGTGTGAGAGAGGAGGGGGAGGGGGAGTGTGAGAGAGGAGGGGGAGGGGGAGTGAGAGAGAGGAGGGGGAATGTGAGAGAGGAGGGGGAGGGTGAGAGAGGGGAGGGGGGAGGGAGAATGTGAGAGAGGAGGGGGAGGGAGAATGTGTGAGAGGGGAGGGGGAGTGTGAGAGAGGGGAGGGGGAGGGAGAATGTGTGTGAGAGAGAGGAGGGGGAGGGAGAATGTGAGAGAGAGAGAGAGAGAGGAGGGGGAGGGTGAATGTGTGAGAGTGGAGGGGAGGGAGTGTGTGAGGGGAGGGGGAGGAAGAATGTGAGAGAGGGGAGGGAGGGAGTGTGTGAGGGGAGGAGAATGGAGAATGTGTGAGAGAGAGAAGGGGAGGGAGTGTGAGAGGAGAGGGAGGGAGAGGAGGAAGGGAGCATGGGGAGGGAGGAGGAAGGGAGCATGGGGAGGGAGGAGGTAGGGAGCATGGGGAGGGAGGAGGTAGGGAGCATGGGGAGGGAGGAGGAAGGGAGCATGGGGAGGGAGGAGGAAGGGAGCATGGAGGGAGGAGGAAGGGAGCATGGGGAGGGAAGAGGAAGAGAGCATGGGGAGGGAGGAGGAAAGGAGCATGGGGAGGGAGGAGGAAGGGAGCATGGGGAGGGAGGAGGAAGGGAGCATGGGGAGGGAGGAGGTAGGGAGCATGGGGAGGGAGGAGGTAGGGAGCATGGGGAGGGAGGAGGTAGGGAGCATGGGGAGGGAGGAGGAAGGGAGCATGGGGAGGGAGGAGGAAGGGAGCATGGAGGGAGGAGGAAGGGAGCATGGGGAGGGAAGAGGAAGAGAGCATGGGGAGGGAGGAGGAAAGGAGCATGGGGAGGGAGGAGGAAGGGAGGGGTGCATGGAGGAGGGAGTTAGTTAAAGGTGAGAGAGAGAGCTTAGAGTGAGGGAGATAGACCGCTCTCCTGGGTACATAGCACTGCAGCACCAGCAGCACTGCAGCACCAGCAGCACTGCAGCACCAGCAGCACTGCAGCACCAGCAGCACTGCAGCACCAGCAGTATTGCAGCACCAGCGGCCACTGCAGCACCAGCAGCACTGCAGAACCAGCAGCCACTGCAGCACCAGCAGCACTGCAGAACCAGCAGCACTGCAGCACCAGCAGCACTGCAGCACCAGCAGCCACTGCAGCACCAGTAGCACCAGCAGCACTGCAGAACCAGTAGCACCAGCAGCACTGCAGAACCAGCAGCACAGCAGTAGCAGCAGTAGCGGCGGCGGCACTGAAACAGCAGCACAAGCACTGATGTAGCAACAGCCACTGCAGCAGCAGTGACGGCGGCATTGCAGCAGCGGCGTCGGCACTGAAGCAGCAGCACTGCAGTATCAGCAACACTGCTGTAGCAGCAGCCTCGGGGGCACTGCAGTAGCACCAGCAGTAGCAACGGCGGCACTGCAGGAGCACCAGCAGTAGCAACGGCGGCACTGCAGGAGCACCAGCAGTAGCAACGGCGGCACTGCAGTAGTAGTAACGGCGGAACTGCAGTAGCAGCATCAGCGGCACTGCAGTAGCAGCATCAGCGGCACTGCAGTAGCAGCATCAGCGGCGGCGCTGCAGTAGCAGCAGCGGCAGTGCAATAGTAGTAGCAGCAGCGGCAGTGCAGTAGCAGCAGCGGCAGTGCAGTAGTAGTAGTAGTAGTAGTAGTAGTAGCAGTAGCAGCATCAGCAGCAGCAGCAGCACTGTAGTAGTAGTAGTAGCAGCATAGCAATAACACAGTAACAGCAGCAGCACAACACAGTGGCAGCGCAGCAGCAGCACAAAAGTGGCAGTACAGCAGTAACAGCACAGCACATTGGCAGTACAGCAGAAGCAGCACAGCACAGTGACAGTACAGCAGCAGCAGCACAGCACAGTGGCAATACAGCAGCAGCACAGCACAGTGGCAGTACAGCAGCAGCACAGCACAGTGGCAGTACAGCAGCAGCACAGCACAGTGGCAGTACAGCACCAGCAGCACAAATCAGTGGCAGCACAGCACAGTAGTACAGTACAACAGCACAGCAGCAGAACACAGTAACAGTACAGCAGCAGCACAGCACAATAGTACAGCAGCGGTACAACAGCACAGCAACAACACAGAACAATAGCAGTACAGCACAAACACAGAACAATAGAAGCACAGCACAAACACAGCACAATAGCAGTACAGCACGCTATAGCAACAGAGCAGCAATAGCATACTGTAGCAGCAGTACAGCAACTCTATGCAGTTTCTTGACAAATTTCCTGAGTGGTGGGTTCCACAGTGGTGCTCCATACTCCAACGTAAATATTGGATTGTATATAGTGCCGAAAATAACTGTCGAAATATAATTTTACGTTCGCCATAGTTGTATTGTCTGTAGTATTTGTTTGGTTGATTTGCACCTGTGATGAAGTGCTCCATGCTTTACACACACCCTTAGGTGTTCCTCTTTGACACACACTACTAGGTGTCCCTCTTTGACACACTACTAGGTGTCCCTCTTTGACACACACTTACTAGGTGTCCCTCTTTGACACACACTACTAGGTGTCCCTCTTTGACACACACTACTAGGTGTCCCTCTTTGACACACTACTAGGTGTTCCTCTTTGACACACACTACTAGGTGTTCCTCTTTGACACACACTACTAGGTGTCCCTCTTTGACACACTACTAGGTGTTCCTCTTTGACACACACTACTAGGTGTTCCTCTTTGACACACTACTAGGTGTTCCTCTTTGACACTCACTACTAGGTGTTCCTCTTTGACACACACACTACTAGGTGTTCTTCTTTGACACACACTACTAGGTGTTCCTCTTTGACACACACTACTAGGTGTTCCTCTTTGACACACACTACTAGGTGTTCCTCTTTGACACTACTAGGTGTTCCTCTTTGACACACACTACTAGGTGTTCCTCTTTGACACTACTAGGTGTTCCTCTTTGACACACACTACTAGGTGTTCCTCTTTGACACTACTAGGTGTTCCTCTTTGACACACACTACTAGGTGTTCCTCTTTGACACTACTAGGTGTTTCTCTTTGACACTACTAGGTGTTCCTCTTTGACACTACTAGGTGTTCCTCTTTGACACACACTACTAGGTGTTCCTCTTTGACACTACTAGGTGTTCCTCTTTGACACTCACTACTAGGTGTTCTTCTTTGACACACACACTACTAGGTGTTCTTCTTTGACACACACTACTAGGTGTTCCTCTTTGACACACACTACTAGGTGTTCCTCTTTGACACACACTACTAGGTGTTCCTCTTTGACACTACTAGGTGTTCCTCTTTGACACACACTACTAGGTGTTCCTCTTTGACACTACTAGGTGTTCCTCTTTGACACACACTACTAGGTGTTCCTCTTTGACACTACTAGGTGTTTCTCTTTGACACTACTAGGTGTTCCTCTTTGACACTACTAGGTGTTCCTCTTTGACACACACTACTAGGTGTTCCTCTTTGACACACACTACTAGGTGTTCCTCTTTGACACTACTAGGTGTTCCTCTTTGACACACACTACTAGGTGTTCCTCTTTGACACACACTACTAGGTGTTCCTCTTTGACACTACTAGGTGTTCCTCTTTGACACACACTACTAGGTGTTCCTCTTTGACACACACTACTAGGTGTTCCTCTTTGACACTACTAGGTGTTCCTCTTTGACACACACTACTAGGTGTCCCTCTTTGATACACACTACTAGGTGTTTCTCTTTGACACTACTAGGTGTTCCTCTTTGACACACACTACTAGGTGTTCCTCTTTGACACTACTAGGTGTTCCTCTTTGACACACACTACTAGGTGTTCCTCTTTGACACTACTAGGTGTTTCTCTTTGACACTACTAGGTGTTCCTCTTTGACACTACTAGGTGTTCCTCTTTGACACACACTACTAGGTGTTCCTCTTTGACACACACTACTAGGTGTTCCTCTTTGACACTACTAGGTGTTCCTCTTTGACACACACTACTAGGTGTTCCTCTTTGACACACACTACTAGGTGTTCCTCTTTGACACACACTACTAGGTGTTCCTCTTTGACACTACTAGGTGTTCCTCTTTGACACACACTACTAGGTGTTCCTCTTTGACACACACTACTAGGTGTTCCTCTTTGACACTACTAGGTGTTCCTCTTTGACACACACTACTAGGTGTCCCTCTTTGATACACACTAGGTGTTTCTCTTTGACACTACTAGGTGTTCCTCTTTGACACACACTACTAGGTGTTCCTCTTTGACACTACTAGGTGTTCCTCTTTGACACACACTACTAGGTGTTCCTCTTTGACACTACTAGGTGTTCCTCTTTGACACACACTACTAGGTGTTCCTCTTTGACACACACTACTAGGTGTCCCTCTTTGACACACACTACTAGGTGTTCCTCTTTGATACACACTACTAGGTGTTTCTCTTTGACACTACTAGGTGTTCCTCTTTGACACACACTACTAGGTGTCCCTCTTTGATACACACTACTAGGTGTTCCTCTTTGACACACACTACTAGGTGTTCCTCTTTGACACTACTAGGTGTCCCTCTTTGACACACACTACTAGGTGTTTCTCTTTGACACACACTACTAGGTGTTCCTCTTTGACACACACTACTAGGTGTTTCTCTTTGACACACACTACTAGGTGTCCCTCTTTGACACACACTACTAGGTGTTTCTCTTTGACACACACTACTAGGTGTTTCTCTTTGACACACACTACTAGGTGTTCCTCTTTGACACACACTACTAGGTGTTCCTCTTTGACACACACTACTAGGTGTTCCTCTTTCACACACACTACTAGGTGTTCGTCTTTCAGCGAGGTTTACAAATCTGTCACCAGGCTTGACACTGAGACTTCCGGTCTTCGTGCTCCAGAGTTTACTTCAATTTGAGCTGAATTCCAGTAGCCTTTACTTACCTTCATCAATTTTTATTTTCCCCGTTAATTTCACTTCACTTGCGAACAGGGCTGTTACACCTGCCTGCTCTGTGTTACACCTGCCTGCTCTGTGTTACACCTGCCTGCTCTGTGTTACACCTGCCTGCTCTGTGTTACACCTGCCTGCTCTGTGTTACACCTGCTTGCTCTGTGTTATACCTGCCTGCTCTGTGTTATACCTGCCTGCTCTGTGTTATACCTGCCTGCTCTGTGTTATACCTGCCTGCTCTGTGTTATACCTGCCTGCTCTGTGTTATACCTGCCTGCTCTGTGTTAAACCTGCCTGCTCTGTGTTATACCTGCCTGCTCTGTGTTATACCTGCCTGCTCTGTGTTATACCTGCCTGCTCTGTGTTACACCTGCCTGCTCTGTGTTACACCTGCCTGCTCTGTGTTACACCTGCTTGCTCTGTTACACCTGCCTGCTCTGTGTTATACCTGCCTGCTCTGTGTTATACCTGCCTGCTCTGTGTTATACCTGCCTGCTCTGTGTTATACCTGCCTGCTCTGTGTTATACCTGCCTGCTCTGTGTTATACCTGCCTGCTCTGTGTTACACCTGCCTGCTCTGTGTTACACCTGCCTGCTCTGTGTTACACCTGCTTGCTCTGTTACACCTGCCTGCTCTGTGTTATACCTGCCTGCTCTGTGTTATACCTGCCTGCTCTGTGTTATACCTGCCTGCTCTGTGTTATACCTGCCTGCTCTGTGTTATACCTGCCTGCTCTGTGTTATACCTGCCTTCTCTGTGTTAAACCTGCCTGCTCTGTGTTATACCTGCCTGCTCTGTGTTATACCTGCCTGCTCTGTGTTATACCTGCCTGCTCTGTGTTACACCTGCCTGCTCTGTGTTACACCTGCTTGCTCTGTTACACCTGCCTGCTCTGTGTTATACCTGCCTGCTCTGTGTTATACCTGCCTGCTCTGTGTTAAACCTGCCTGCTCTGTGTTATACCTGCCTGCTCTGTGTTAAACCTGCCTGCTCTGTGTTATACCTGCCTGCTCTGTGTTATACCTGCCTGCTCTGTGTTAAACCTGCCTGCTCTGTGTTATACCTGCCTGCTCTGTGTTATACCTGCCTGCTCTGTGTTAAACCTGCCTGCTCTGTGTTATACCTGCCTGCTCTGTGTTATACCTGCCTGCTCTGTGTTATACCTGCCTGCTCTGTGTTAAACCTGCCTGCTCTGTGTTATACCTGCCTGCTCTGTGTTAAACCTGCCTGCTCTGTGTTATACCTGCCTGCTCTGTGTTATACCTGCCTGCTCTGTGTTATACCTGCCTGCTCTGTGTTATACCTGCCTGCTCTGTGTTATACCTGCCTGCTCTGTGTTATACCTGCCTGCTCTGTGTTATACCTGCCTGCTCTGTGTTATACCTGCCTGCTCTGTGTTATACCTGCCTGCTCTGTGTTATACCTGCCTGCTCTGTGTTATACCTGCCTGCTCTGTGTTAAACCTGCCTGCTCTGTGTTATACCTGCCTGCTCTGTGTTATACCTGCCTGCTCTGTGTTATACCAGTCTCTTGTTTGGTACAGTGTGAATACTTTCAGTACAAGAATATGCACACCATCCAATGTTTCTTCCTCTCTCCTGTTGTACTAACGTTTTGTTCGTAGACTCTGGTTCATGTGCCACGAATTATCATGATGAGGAATTAGACGTTTTGCCATCCAGTGGCTTTATTAATACAAATTCAAAAATATAATGGGAAGACTGTAGAACATTATACAGAAGACGAGGTAATCAGTCCCTCGGCCTTGGAATTGTGATTTCATTTCGTAGGATTTATCATATCTAAACCAATGAAATCACGTCTTTCACAGTACTTTTGATTATTTTCCCATTGCCTCACATAGTGTATTCAGTGATAACTGCACTGTAATTTAACACTTCTTGTATGTCTAGTGTCCTAAATATTGGGATTACATTCACTCTTACACATCTCTGGCAGTTGTCTTGTGTCCATTGATTAGCATCTCTCTAGGTTTTCCATTATTGATTTTTACATCTTTATCGTCAGATTTTTAGCTTGTGATTCAGTGTTTTTGCTGCCTCTCACAGAATCTTTGGTGACACTTGATCATGCGCCAAGATTCTGAAGCATACAACTCAGAAATTTCTTGGGCTGAAGCTGGTTTCAGGTATCCTACGACATCCACTCTTCCAGGTAGTGGGATGATTAACTGCAACTGTCCAGTCAGGTACTGTCATCCTCTCAAATAACTGTGAAATGGAAATCTGTTAATTTTCGCACTCTGGCAAGTGTGCATTAACAACAAATGTGCAATAACTGCCACTATGCAGCAACAGCAGTTATATAATAGTACCAACTGTGCAACAGCACAGTAGCACGGTAGCAGCATCTGTGTCATGCCCAGGGCTGGCTGTGTCGTGAGTGCACGGTAGCAGCAGCTGTGTCATGTCCAGGGTTGGCTGTGTTGTG
Organism: Cherax quadricarinatus; assembly: GCF_038502225.1. Taxonomy (NCBI): domain Eukaryota; kingdom Metazoa; phylum Arthropoda; class Malacostraca; order Decapoda; family Parastacidae; genus Cherax; species Cherax quadricarinatus. The sequence goes on from NC_091301.1 coordinate 45,634,759, forward strand.
AGTGCACGGTAGCAGCAGCTGTGTCATGTCCAGGGTTGGCTGTGTCGTGAGTGCACGGTAGCAGCAGCTGTGCCATGCCCAGGGCTGACTGTGTCGTGAATGCATGGTAGCAGCAGCTGTGTCATGCCCAGGGCTGGCTGTGTCGTGAATGCACAGACGGAGGAAGAATACACGATTCCAGTTCTGTCATTTATTCCAGTGTCAGAGTAGAAAAGGAAGCAAGCAGGCACACAGGTCTAGCTACGGTATGATTCAAGGTGATACTGACCTAGACTAACACTCGGTCGGCCTGAGACAGCCAGGCAACAGTGAAGCATACAAAACCTCTGCTGTAAGCCATCGTTGCATACAAATCTTAACGGCTGTTAATGGTACACATACCAATACAATGGATGCCAATACAACACTGACAGCTGCACAGCACCAGTATCAAGTGAGCAACAGTAGTTATCTGGGTCTTAGCAACACTGGTGGTGATCCAGGTGTCAGGGTTGATGTTGTATACACTTTTATTGACTCAGGGTATATACACCCTCAGGTACGCACCTCTCAGTGTATATATACAGAAAGGTGTATATTCCTCACCATATATACGCTCAGAGGTGAACAGCTCACTGTTAATACAACGAGAGTTTACCTTGACTCAAGCAATCTTGACAGTGTACAATTGAAATGTGGCTTTAATTAAGATAGGCCGTAGGTCTTGATTAGTTTATTATTAACTTTTACCTTGAGTAAAGCTTTACTGTGCAACACAACTCTGAGTGACCTTACTGTCATGAACCAGTACATAACTACTGGTTATATCCTGGGGGTATCCTTACTGTCATGAACCAGTACATAACTACTGGTTATATCCTGTGGGTATCCTTACTGTCATGAACCAGTACATAACTACTGGTTATATCTTGTGGGTGTCCTTACTGTCATGAACCAGTACATAACTACTGGTTATATCCTGTGGGTGACCTTACTGTCATGAACCAGTACATTACTGGTTATATCCTGTGGTTGACCTTACTGTCATGAACCAGTACATAACTACTGGTTATATCCTGTGGGTGACCTTACTGTCATGAACCAGTACATTACTGGTTATATCCTGTGGGTGACCTTACTGTCATGAACCAGTACATAACTACTGGTTATATCCTGTGGGTGACCTTACTGTCATGAACCAGTACATAACTACTGGTTATATCCTGTGGGTATCCTTACTGTCATGAACCAGTACATAACTACTGGTTATATCTTGTGGGTGTCCTTACTGTCATGAACCAGTACATAACTACTGGTTATATCCTGTGGGTGACCTTACTGTCATGAACGAGTACATTACTGGTTATATCCTGTGGGTGACCTTACTGTCATGAACCAGTACATTACTGGTTATATCCTGTGGTTGACCTTACTGTCATGAACCAGTACATAACTACTGGTTATATCCTGTGGGTGACCTTACTGCCATGAACCAGTACATTACTGGTTATATCCTGTGGGTGACCTTACTGTCATGAACCAGTACATAACTACTGGTTATATCCTGTGGGTGACCTTACTGTCATGAACCAGTACATAATTACTGGTTATAACCTGTGGGTGACCTTACTGTCATGAACCAGTACATAACTACTGGTTATATCCTGTGGGTGACCTTACTGTCATGAACCAGTACATTACTGGTTATATCCTGTGGGTGACCTTACTGTCATGAACCAGTACATAACTACTGGTTATATCCTGTGGGTGACCTTACTGTCATGAACCAGTACATAACTACTGGTTATAACCTGTGGGTGACCTTACTGTCATGAACCAGTACATTACTGGTTATATCCTGTGGGTGACCTTACTGTCATGAACCAGTACATTACTGGTTATATCCTGTGGGTGACCTTACTGTCATGAACCAGTACATAACTACTGGTTATATCCTGTGGGTGACCTTACTGTCATGAACCAGTACATTACTGGTTATATCCTGTGGTTGACCTTACTGTCATGAACCAGTACATAACTACTGGTTATATCCTGTGAGTGACCTTACTGTCATGAACCAGTACATAACTACTGGTTATATCCTGTTGGCGACCTTACTGTCATGAACCAGTACATAACTACTGGTTATATCCTGTGGGTGACCTTACTGTCATGAACCAGTACATAACTACTGGTTATATCTTGTGGGTGTCCTTACTGTCATGAACCAGTACATAACTACTGGTTATATCCTGTGGGTGACCTTACTGTCATGAACCAGTACATAACTACTGGTTATATCCTGTGGGTGTCCTTACTGTCATGAACCAGTACATAACTACTGGTTATATCCTGTGGGTGACCTTACTGTCATGAACCAGTACATAACTACTGGTTATATCTTGTGGGTGTCCTTACTGTCATGAACCAGTACATAACTACTGGTTATATCCTGTGGGTGACCTTACTGTCATGATCCAGTACATAACTACAGGTTATAACCTGTGGGTGACCTTACTGTCATGAACCAGTACATAACTAGTTATATCCTGTGGGTGACCTTACTGTCATGAACCAGTACATAACTACTGGTTATATCCTGTGAGTGACCTTACTGTCATGAACCAGTACATAACTACTGGTTGTATCCTGTGAGTGACCTTACTGTCATGAACCAGTACATAACTACTGGTTATATCCTGTGGGTGTCCTTACTGTCATGAACCAGTACATAACTACTGGTTATATCGTGTGGGTGACCTTACTGTCATGAACCAGTACATAACTACTGGTTATATCCTGTGGGTGTCTTTACTGTCATGAACCAGTACATAACTACTGGTTATATCGTGTGGGTGACCTTACTGTCATGAACCAGTACATAACTACTGGTTATATCCTGTGGGTGACCTTACTGTCATGAACCAGTACATAACTACTGGTTATATCCTGTGGGTGTCCTTACTGTCATGAACCAGTACATAACTACTGGTTATATCCTGTGGGTGACCTTACTGTCATGAACCAGTACATAACTACTGGTTATAACCTGTGGGTGACCTTACTGTCATGAACCAGTTCATAACTACTGGTTATATCCTGTGGGTGACCTTACTGTCATGAACCAGTACATTACTGGTTATATCCTGTGGGTGACCTTACTGTCATGAACCAGTACATAACTACTGGTTATATCCTGTGGGTGACCTTACTGTCATGAACCAGTACATAACTACTGGTTATATCCTGTGGGTGACCTTACTGTCATGAACCAGTACATAACTACTGGTTATATCCTGTGAGTGACCTTACTGTCATGAACCAGTACATAACTACTGGTTATATCCTGTGGGTGACCTTACTGTCATGAACCAGTACATAACTACTGGTTATATCCTGTGAGTGACCTTACTGTCATGAACCAGTACATAACTACTGGTTATATCCTGTGGGTGTCCTTACTGTCATGAACCAGTACATAACTACTGGTTATATCCTGTGGGTGTCTTTACTGTCATGAACCAGTACATAACTACTGGTTATATCGTGTGGGTGACCTTACTGTCATGAACCAGTACATAACTACTGGTTATATCCTGTGGGTGACCTTACTGTCATGAACCAGTACATTACTGGTTATATCCTGTGGGTGACCTTACTGTCATGAACCAGTACATAACTACTGGTTATATCCTGTGAGTGACCTTACTGTCATGAACCAGTACATAACTACTGGTTATATCCTGTGGGTGACCTTACTGTCATGAACCAGTACATAACTACTGGTTATATCCTGTGAGTGACCTTACTGTCATGAACCAGTACATAACTACTGGTTATATCCTGTGGGTGTCCTTACTGTCATGAACCAGTACATAACTACTGGTTATATCGTGTGGGTGACCTTACTGTCATGAACCAGTACATAACTACTGGTTATATCGTGTGGGTGACCTTACTGTCATGAACCAGTACATAACTACTGGTTATATCCTGTGGGTGTCCTTACTGTCATGAACCAGTACATTACTGGTTATATCGTGTGGGTGACCTTACTGTCATGAACCAGTACATAACTACTGGTTATAACCTGTGGGTGACCTTACTGTCATGAACCAGTACATAACTACTGGTTGTATCCTGTGAGTGACCTTACTGTCATGAACCAGTACATAACTACTGGTTATATCGTGTGGGTGACCTTACTGTCATGAACCAGTACATAACTACTGGTTGTATCCTGTGAGTGACCTTACTGTCATGAACCAGTACATAACTACTGGTTATATCGTGTGGGTGACCTTACTGTCGTGAACCAGTTTACCATAGCTTACATACTTAGTTTACCACAGTGTACAACATGCAGCTTAGTTTACCACAGTGTACAACATGCAGCTTAGTTTACCACAGTGTACAACATGCAGCTTAGTTTACCACAGTGTACAACATGCAGCTTAGTTTACCACAGTGTACAACATGCAGCTTAGTTTACCACAGTGTACAACATGCAGCTTAGTTTACCACAGTGTACAAAATGCAGCTTAGTTTCCACAGTGTACAACATGTAGCTTAGTTTACCATAGGATAGACTAGTGTATAACTATTAAAGTTTTACGTAACCTCAGAATGCAATTTAAAATAACGAGAGCAAGACGTAGCGAAGCACTGTGTGGTGTGTGAACCATGAACCAGTGTGGTGTGTGAACCATGAACCAGTGGTGTGTGAACCAGGAATCAGTGTGGTGAGTGAGCCATGAACCAGTGTGGTGTGTGAACCATTTAACCAGTGTGGTGTGTGAACCATGAACCAGTGTGGTGTGTGAACCATGAACCAGTGTGGTGTGTGAACCATGAACCAGTGTGGTGCGTGAACCATGAACCAGTGTGGTGTGAAGCATGAACCAGTGTGATATGTGAAACATAACCAGTGTGGTGTGTACCATGAACCAGTGTGGTGTGTGAACCATGAACCAGTGTGGTGTGTGAACCATGAACCAGTGTGGTGTGTGAACCATGAACCAGTGTGGTGTGTGAACCATGAACCAGTGTGGTGTGTGAAGTATGAACCAGTGTGATGTGTGTACCATGAACCAGTGTGGTGTGTGAACCATGAACCAGTGTGGTGTGTGAACCATGAACTAGTGTGGTGTGTGAACCATGAACCAGTGTGGTGTGTGAAGTATGAACCAGTGTGATGTGTGTACCATGAACCAGTGTGGTGTGAACCATGAACCAGTGTGGTGTGTGAACCATGAACCAGTGTGGTGTGTGAACCATGAACCAGTGTGGTGTGTGAACCATGAACCAGTGTGGTGTGTGAACCAGGAACCAGTGTGGTGTGTGAACCATGAACCAGTGTGGTGTGTGAACCATGAACCAGTGTGGTGTGTGAACCATGAACCAGTGTGGTGTGTGAACCATGAACCAGTGTGGTGTGTGAACCATGAACCAGTGTGGTGTGTGAACCATGAACCAGTGTGGTGTGTGAACCATGAACCAGTGTGGTGTGTGAACCATGAACCAGTGTGGTTTGTGAAGCATGAACCAGTGTGGTTTGTTAAGCATGAACCAGTGTGGTGTGTGAACCATGAACCAGTGTGGTGTGTGAACCATGAACCAGTGTGGTGTGTGAACCAGGAACCAGTGTGGTGTGTGAACCAGGAACCAGTGTGGTGTGTGAACCAGGAACCAGTGTGGTGTGTGAACCAGGAACCAGTGTGATGTGTGAACCAGGAACCAGTGTGGTGTGTGAACCATGAACCAGTGTGGTGTGTGAACCAGGAACCAGTGTGGTGTGTGAACCATGAACCAGTGTGGTATGTGAACCATGAACCAGTGTGGTGTGTGAACCAGGAACCAGTGTGGTGTGTGAACCATGAACCAGTGTGGTGTGTGAACCATGAACCAGTGTGGTGTGTGAACCATGAACCAGTGTGGTATGTGAAGCATGAACCAGTGTGGTGTGTGAACCATGAACCTGTGTGGTGGGGAGTGACTGAACCATGAACCAGTGTGGTGGGGAGTGACTGAACCATGAACCAGTGTGGTGGGGAGTGACTGAACCATGAACCAGTGCGGTGTGTGAACCATGAACCACTGTGGTGTGTGCATGAACCAGTGTGGTGTGTAAACCAGGAACCAGTGTGGTGGGGAGTGACTGAACCATGAACCAGTGTGGTGGGGAGTGACTGAACCATGAACCAATGTGGTGGGGAGAGTGAGCCATGAACCAGTGTGGTGGGGAGTGACTGAAACATGAACCAGTATGGTGGGGAGTGACTGAACCATGAACCAATATGGTGGGGAGAGTGAGCCATGAACCAGTGTGGTGGGGAGTGACTGAAACATGAACCAGTGTGTTGTGGAGTGACTGAACCATGAACCAGTGTGGTGGGGAGTGACTGAACCATGAACCAGTGTAGTGCGGATTGACTGAACCATGAACCAGTGTGTTGTGGAGTGACTGAACCATGAACCAGTGTGGTGGGGAGAGGGAGCCATGAACTAGTGTGGTGTGGAGTGACTGAACCATGAACCTGTGTTGTGGGGAGAGTAAGCCATGAACCAGTGGGGTGTGGAGTGACTGAACCGTGACCCAGTGTGGTGTGGAGTGACTGAACCATGGACCAGTGCATTGTGGAGTGACTGAACGATGAACCAGTGTGGTGGGGAGAGGGAGCCATGAACCAGTGTCGTGTGGAGTGACTGAACCAGTGTGGTGTGGAGTGACTGAAATATGAACCAGTGTGGTGTGGAGTGACTGAACCATGAACCAGCGTGGTAGGGAGAGTGAACCATGAACCAATGTGGTGTGGAGAGTGAACCAATATGGTGTGGAGAGTGAACCATGAACCATTGTGGTGTAGAGAGTGAACCATGAACCATTGTGGTGTGGAGAGTGAACCATGAACCATTGTGGTGTGAAGAGTGAACCATGAACCAGTGTGGTGTGGAGACTGAACCAGTCTAGTGTGGAGAGTGAACCATGAATCATTGTGGTGTGGAGAGTGAACCATGAGCCATTGTGGTATGGAGAGTGAACCATGAACCAGTGTGGTGTGGAGAGTGAACCATGAACCATTGTAGTGTGGAGAGTGAACCACGAACCATTGTAGTGTGGAGAGTGAACCACGAACCAGTGTAGTGTGGAGAGTGAACCACGAACCAGTGTGGTGTGGAGAGTGAACCATGAACCAGTGTGAGGTGAAGAGTGAACCATGAACCAGTGTGGTTTGGAGAGTGAACCATGAACCAGTGTGGTGTGGAGACTGAACCATGAACCATTATAGTTTGGAGAGTGAACCATGAACCAATTTGGTGTGTAGACTGAACCATGAACCACTGTAGTGTGGAGAGTGAACCATGAACCAGTGTGGTATGGAGACTGAACCATGAACCATATATATTGTTTCTGTTATCTGAATTTAAATGGAAAAGCCACCGGATTGTGATGTCGTGCTAATGTCCAAGTTACTGTGTGTGTGTGTGTGTGTGTGTGTGTGTGTGTGTGTGTGTGTGTGTGTGTGTGTGTGTGTGTGTGTGTGTGTGTGTGTGTGTGTGTGTGTGTGTCTCGGTGTTAATTACCTTGCGTTACGTGGGGGAGAGAGTGAGTCAGGTTAAATACAGGTATCACATTGTACTCGCCTAGTTGTACTCACCTAGTTGAGGTTGCAGGGGTCGAGTCCAAGCTCCTGGTCGCTACTAGGTCACTCTCCCTGAACCGTGAGCTTTATCGTACCTCTGCAACTAATCACGATTAGCATTTTTATATTCTTCGTCAGAGAAAATGATAAGTACTAACATAATTTTCCTTGCGTAGTTATTATCTGGTCCTTAGTTAAATCTTAGTAATTTAATATAAATCAGTCAATTCGTGTAGCAATCCTGGCCGCTGTTACAACGCTGTGTCAACACGTGTATTCCTTCATAATTAAGTAGTGGCTAAAGCTCCCGCTTCACACACGGAGGGCCCGGGTTCGATTCCCGGCGGGTGGAAACATTTCGACACGTTTCCTTACACCTGTTGTCTTGTTCACCTAATAGCAAATAGGTACCTGGGTGTTAGTCGTCTGGTGTGGGTCGCATCCTGGGGGACAAGATTAAGGACCCCAGTGGAAATAAGTTAGACAGTCCTCGATGACGCACTGACTTTCTTGGGTTATCCTGGGTGGCTAACCCTCCGGGGCTAAAAATCCGAACGAAATCTTATCTTACCAATGTCAGTGACTTCATGAACATTTTCGTGTACACTTTTCGCCCTGACATAATCGCCATTGTTGACATTTTTGGACGACATAATTGCCGGCTATACGTCATGGATGCTAGGAGACAGTCAAGAAGAAGACGTTGCCATATGGTTTTCTAGAAGTATAGATATCTAGCTCATTCATGTTATCATTCCTAGCCACCTAAAAATGATGTTCAAGCTGTACATAAACTCTAGTACCTCTGTACTAGGAGGTACAGATTTCTGATGGGAAATGTGGACTCCCTTCTGCTTCAACGTAAAGATCCACATTATGTAATCGTTGGTGACCTCAACCAACAGCTTATATTGAGGTAAAATTCACAGAACAGGTGGGACTTGAACTCATGGCCGGTGAATCCTAAAACTCGCAGGTCATGGTTCAAGCCTCCATTTGTTCTGTGATTTATTTGCAATCGCGTTATTACGATTTCGTGAATCATGATCGAGTTATACAGAGGGATTCTGAGGAACTTGCTGTGTTGTACATCCGAAAACTGCTGACTTCCCTACTCGCATCTCACCCAGTAGCGAGTGATCCATCTGAAGGCTCAGTCACTTGCCAACCTCTTGTCTCTGGTAGATCATCTGACCACAAAACTGTCTTTACTGAACATTCCAACAGAACGAAGTGAAAATTTTTGCTGGCACAACCTGGCTGTGGTAAAGAGGAAACTGGCCGGCCCTTTGTCTTGAGCTCGACACCTCCGATTAAAATGCTCTTCTCTGCGGTGGCGTTGATAACTAAGTGAATATCTTCACTCTAACATAACCTTCCTAACAAATACATCCTTCAGCCCCACCAGGCCTTCAGATCAGTCTTGGTCCTGCTTTGTTGAGAGGCTGCTACACTTAGTACTAAGTACTCATTGTACGCAGTTACACGTTTGATCAAGTGTTGGTGGCTGTAGTGGAAGTTAAGGGTAGTAGTAGTAGTAGTGATGGTGCTTGTGGTAGATGGATTATTACTAGTAATGGTAGTTCAGGTACATCCCAGTGATTAATACCGTAGTAGTTGTATAGTGGCAGCAGTTGAAGTTGCAGTAGTAGTAATGGTAGTAGTAGTATAGTAGTAGTAGTTATTTGTGTAGTAATGGTGGTAGTAGTATAGTAGTAGTTATTAGTGTAGTAATGGTAGTAGTAGTTATTAGTGTAGTAATGGTAGTAGTAGTATAGTAGTAGTAATTAGTGTAGTAATGGTAGTAGTAGTATAGTAGTAGTTATTAGTGTAGTAATGGTAGTATTGTTGCTTTAATAATAATAAAGTATAAATTTATCCACTGGGAATTTAAACATTATAAATATTTATTTATCTTTCAGATTTTCAGAAGCTGGAGAGGGAGGCTAGAATCTGCAGAAAGTTGCAACACCCAAACATAGGTAAGTGTCGTTTTGTGCAGGTGTTGTCTTATGCAGGTGTTGCGGCCCCACCTCTCGCTCCACCCCTCTTATTACACACTTGTTACATCTACCTCAATTATACCTACACCTGCCATATGCAACATCCACATCAGTTGTATCCACACCTGTTACATCCACGTCTGTTAGATACATAACACTGTTGCATCCACATGTCTTTACATACACTGTAGTGATGAATTCGGAACTTAATGTAGAAAATACAGCTGTTGATAAGCAGGTGTGTACCACTGTACATCCAGCAGTACCTTTACTACAACCACTGTACATCCAGCAGTACCTTTACTACAACCACTGTACATCCAGCAGTACCTTTACTACAACCACTGTACATCCAGCAGTACCTTTACTACAACCACTGTACATCCAGCAGTACCTTTACTACAACCACTGTACATCCAGCAGTACCTTTGCTACAACCACTGTACATCCAGCAGTACCTTTACAACCACTGTACATCCAGCAGTACCTTTGCTACAACCACTCTTCACGTAATCATTATTAACACCCATACATCTGTTCTAACATTATCTATTAATAATACCTACACTGTATTTACGGTACTTGTGTTAGTACATAATTACTCAGTATACACACTCACCATGTTTTATTACAGTTTACTTAGTTATTTGTATATACCAACATATATATTTTAGTTGATCATGCATACAATACATAGACATGTATGTTGGTGCATCAAAGCATAATGAAGACAATGGAAGGTTGTAACCCACCTGAAGACAATAACAGGAAAGTTTGTATATTTCGACCTCCAACTGAGCTCCTCATCAGAGAACACAAGAGTGACACAGTGGATTGTTGGTCACATGTTGATCTGTGGTGGTGTTCCATCAGTGTGTGGACAACCATCATCTTGGGGGCTTGGCTTGGGCCATACACACTTTAAATTACATCTCTGGGTATTAAATGTGTTGTCTGGGTATTAGTTCTGTGGGTCTTAAAGATTACTGAGTTTGAGAGAAAGCGTATGTACTTTCGGAAGTTCCTTCTCGAGAAGCTAAGGCAGTCAGGTCCCACCACCAAACTGAAGAGAGAGAGAGATAGAGAGATGATACCTTCCTATGATGCAGCAAAAACATGTGCGGGATTTAAAACTTCATTCTCATGCTTTACCTTAATATCGTTCCAGACCATAGACTTTAACTCTTTTCTAGGCTGAGGGACTGACCATCTCAAATACTCAAGGTTAGTGAACCTGTAAGGTTAATGGACTGATTACATCTTCATTTCACAACTACACCTGCTGCCTCTGTTTGACTAAAGAAGCCTACTGTTTAGGAGAAACGTATCAACAATAAGGATATCTATCTGTTGTACATAAGAACATAATGGAGGAACACTGCAGAAGGCCTACTGGCCCATACAAGGCAGGTCTTTATCAAAACGACCTCTACCCATAGCTACCCAAGAATTTACTCCCGTACTCAATGATATCAGTCAAACCCAGCCCCTTCCACTCATATATTTGTCCAATCTCTTTTTAAAGCTACCCAAGGTCCTAGCCTCGATCACCCTACTGGGAAGATTGTTCCACACACCCACAACTGTTAGAAAACCAGTACTTACCTATGTCCTTTCTAAATCTATATTTATCCAATTTAAATCCATTATTTCTGGTTCTTACCTGGTTCGACACCCTCAGTACTTTATTAATATCTCCTTTGTTTATGCCCATCATCGTCTTATACACTTCAGCGATATCTCCCCTCATTCTACGTCTCTCCAGAGAGTGGAGATTTAAGGCTTTAAGTCTATCTTCATACGGGAGATTCCTTACACAGTAAATCATTTTAGTCATTCTTCTCTGTATGTTCTCATCTGCCATTTTTCAGACCAAGACATTAATTTGTCCAAATCCTCCTGGAGTTCATTGCTATGCTCCTCAGAATGAATTATACGGCCTATCTTTGTATCATCTTACTCATGTCACTCGTAATCCCTTCATCAAGGTCATTAATGTAAATTATGAACAAGAGAGGGCCTAAAACTGATCCTTGTGGAATGCCACTGGTGACTAATCCCCATTCAGACTTGACCCCATTAATGGAAACTCTCTGCTTTCTATTGGTAAGCCATGGCTCTATCCATGCTATAACTTTACCTCCTATACCATGAGTTGCCACTTTTATTAAGTCTCTTGTGAGGTACTCTATCGAAGGCTTTACTGAAATCCAAATATACAATATCATATTCTTTATCACTGTCAACTGCCTCAGAAGTTCTGTTGAAGAACGTCAGTAAATTTGTCAGGCAGGAACGACCTCTCGTGAACCCCATGCTGAGAGCCATTAATCAAATTATGCTCTTCAAGGTGACTTCTAACAATGTCAGCTATAAATGATTCTAATAACTTGCCCACTATAGATGTCAGGCTTATTGGACGGTAATTTGAAGGAGTGGACTTATCCCCTGATTTGAATATAGGAACCACATTAGCCGTCTTCCACAACTATGGCATAACACCAGGAAGGATGGATGCATTAAACACACTCGTTAATGGCTGACTAAGTTCCATCTTGCATTCCTTAAGTACCCTGGAAAACAACTCGTCGGGCCCCGGGGACGTATTTTGCTTCAGTTTGTCTATCTGTTTGATAACCATGTCCCTCGTGACAGTAATGTTAGTTAATTTGAATTCATCAGGAACTGAATAATTGTTAATTTCTGGAATCTCATTTATGTCTTCCTGTGTAAAAACTGACAGAAAATAGTCATTAAATAAGGAAAACATTTCCAGCTCGTTATCTGTCAGCTGTCCATTCCCAATTTTCAGAGGTCCTACTTTTTCCTTCGCCTTCGTCCTATACACTTGAAAGAACCTCTTTGGAATGATCTTTGATTCATTAGCAACTCTAATTTCATAGTCACGTTTAGCCTTTCTAATCCCCTTTTTTACTTCTCTTTTAAGCTGAACATATTGGTCAGTAAGGTTAACCTCTCCCCTTCTGATGCGCCTATAAATTCCCCTTTTCTCCCCTAATAGATGCTTTAGCCTCTGTTAACCCATTTGGGATCATTATTATTAGACCTAATTTCTCTCTGGGGAATGTATATACTCTGAGCACGGTGTACATTATTAAGAAAAAAATCATAAACGCAGATCCCTTCGTAATCATAAGTATGATCATCGTCAATAAAATCATTAGCTAGATAACCCCCAGTCGAGATTAGACAGGTGTTCCCTAAGTCCATTGTAATCGGCAGAACGAAAATCGGGGATTTTTACCGTATTATCATTAAACTTGTATTCCCAGTGATCACTTGCGCCAAGCTCTTCAGTGATCTCCAGATTATTTACGAGTGTTTCCTTATTTGACAAGACTAGGTCTAGCAAATTATTACCCCTGGTAGGCTCTGTTACGCACTGCTTCAGAAAACAGTCCTGAACTGTTTCCATAAAGTCACTGGTCTCCAGATTACCGGTCAAAGAATTCCAGTCAATTTGACTAAAGTTAAAATCCCCTACTATCACTGTTAGTGTGTCTAGAAGCCCTAACAATTTCGTCGCAAAGAAGTCTCCCTCTATCGTGATCCAAGCCTGGAGGTCGGTATATTACATTTAGAATTAGCTTTTCTTGACCTACAAACTCTACCCAAACAGATTCTGTTGCTGTTCCATCTATTTTTATTCCTGTTTTTATGCAACAGTTAATATTTTCTCGTACATATAATGCAACTCCTCCCCCCTTCCCATTACATCTATCCACATTGAACAACTTAAACCCTTGAATATTACACTCAGCAATCATATCCCGACTCTTTTAAGTCATACCACGTTTCAGTTAATGCAATGCTATCAAAGTTCCCAGCACATGCTACCAAACGTAGTTCATTAATCTTATTTCTTGCACTTCGACTGTCAGCATAAAATACCATTATATGTTTCTTCTTCTGCACATTTTTCCTATTAAGGTTCTTAATATCAAAGCCTAAGTCAATATATCCATACTCATGATTTATCATTTCTAAACCCATACCTCTAACTAATCCTAGTTTAAAGTCCTAACAACCCCCTCAACTGAGTTAGCAAGAAAACCCACACCTGCCCTGGATAAGTGAACCCCATCCCTGGCATACATGTCATTTCGGCCATAGAAGTTGTCCCAGTTGTCAATGAATGGTACTGCATTATCCTTACAGTGTTTATCCAGCCAACAATTAATACCAATTTCTCTGGACAACCATTCATTACCAACACCTCTTCTTGGCAAAATGCCACATATAACAGTGTGCCCCCCCTTCTTCCTAATTATGTCTATTGCTGTCCTGTACCTTCTAACTAAATCCTCACTTCTACGCTTGCCTACGTCATTTCCTCCAGCACTGAGGCAGATAATAGGATTGATCCCATTGCCGTTTATGATGTCAAACCGGCTAACAATATCCTCCATCCCAGCCCCAGGAAAGCAAACCCTCTGTCTCCTACTCCTGTCCCTCAAGCAGAAGGCCCTATCTATATACCTAACTTGGCTCTCCCCAACAACAACTATTTTTGGAAATATAAACACATATGCAGTATAATGTGATCCTTTATTGAGAACGTTTCACCCACACAGTGTGGGTGAAACGTTGTCAATAAAGGATCACATTATACTGCATATGTGTTTATATTTCCATTGTGTCGGTATTTTATACCATTTATTTCCAACAACTATTTTTACCTTCCTTGGTGGTGTTCGTCGTGACGTTCCCAGTAGTCGACTCCCATTCGTTGGGTAGCAACAGAGAATGCATTAGATGTTTCCACAGCAGTCTCTTTCTTCTTCATCGTTTCTACCTTTCCATTCGTCTTCTTGATCATCAACTTCGTTCCATGCTGTCCAGCCACTGTCCAGGTTCCCTTCTTGACCTGAGGACTCGCAACAGGACTACTACACATCCTCTTGTTTTCCTCAATCACCGTATGTCAACCTTCGCTACCCTCAATTCCTCCTTAAGCTGCTGGTAAAGTTGCTCGATGGAGGGCATCTTGGTTCAGTCCACAGAGAGTACACTAGACACGTTCTCATATGTCTTACTCAGCAGTGTACAGTATAGTGAAAACATATACCAGAAAATAAATCTATGACTCTCGCTACCACTCGTCCAAAATCAAGAAATATACAGTAACTTCCTAATTAGATCTTTGAGTGTTTGTAGCCACTGACTCCTAAACCAAGTGAAAAAACTAAGACCAGTTCTATGAACTTGGTTATTTATATTAATTTATACAAACAAGACTGTAATTGCTTTTGTTTGCTTTACTATGTGGATAATAAAAGCCACCACAACTTAGCCAATAATATTCTTTCAAGAAGGCATCTCGATAAATATTAATCACTTAGCCTAGGTTAAATTAACGTAGTCATATAAATTAGGACGCGGGTCCTTGAAAGATTGTTAGTAGGCATCAACACACAGTATATAAAATTCCTAATAACAACTGTAGTTAGTGTACATAAAGGAGACTAACTGCAGTCTAGAGACAATAACTGCATACACTATGAGGTGGCAAGGAGAACTGTATAATCCATGTTGAACCCTTGAGTCATACACTGAAGGTTCACTAACCTTGAACCATACACTGTGAAGGTTCACTAACCTTGAGTCATACACTGTGAATATTCACTAACCTTCTCAGTGTATGAAGGTAGGCAGATGGATTTTCGGGTTCCTAACACATACAACACAGAAAGTAATAGGAAACAGAGCGAAATCCGGCATCAGCGAGATAAAAAGCTCAGTGCTCCAAGGCACTGTCCTGGCACCTCTACTGTTTCTCGTCCTCATAGCAGACATAGACAAAAACACCCGCCACAGTTTCGTGTCATCATTTTCAGATGATACTAAAATAAGCATGAAAGTCACTATTGTAGGAGACACTGAAAAATTACAGGAAGACGTAAGTTTTTCCAGTGGGCAGTGGAAAACAACATGACGTTCCATGTTGGTAAGTTCCAACTGCTTAGGTATGGAAAGAATGAAGAACTCAAAGGGAACACTGTATACAAAACTCAAGAGGGTCACCAAACAGAACGAAAGGAAAACATGAAAGTCTTGGGAATAATTATGTCAGCTGACCTTTCTTTCAAAGTACATAAGACAGAGATCATGACAGCCAGGAAGATGACGGGGTGGGTATTGAGAACTTTCAAAACAAGAGAAATAATGTAGATAAATGGTTCAGAGGACCGACAGGTTGATAAATTAGGCACATGTACAACACTTGGGTATCTTTATTAGGGAAACGTTTCGCCACGCAGTGGCTTCATCAGTCCTATACAAAGAAGAACATCAAAATGGTATACAGTACCGACAGGTTGGTATTGTATACACTGTATACACTGCAACACATGGCCTCTTGGTACAGAAAACGCCTTAGACAACCCTTTCAAGTGAGAACTGTTGGATCTGAGAGGGACCTGACCTCTCAGTGGCTACATTCTCACTACTACTACTACTTACTCTGCACCTCTCCTTCCGACAGTATTTAAGTCTCCGCACTGTCGCTTGATCTTCAGATAGTTCCTGACTATGGAACTGAACTTCTCCAGGCCGAGGGACTGACAACCTCAAATTCTACGACTTCCAGGCTGATGGACTGATTACATCATCTTCACATCTCTACTGTTCCTGCCTACTTTCTGTATTCGACTGATGAAGCCTACTCTGTAGGCGAAACGTTTCAGAATAAAGTTGCCTAACTGTTGCCTCTGTGTCTTACCTACTATACAAAGAAGAATGGTAAAGATCAGGAGTTTAAGGTAATCAGTCAGCCTGGAGTCGATGTAATCTTGAAAAGAATACAGCATTTGCGCGAAGAAGTGGCTTATATACTGTAGACAGGTGAGGTGAAGCAGCCATAGGCTATATCACTTGCCTAACTTATAGGCACGACCTACTTCCACCTGTGGATTTGTCCACTGTGATACCGCCTACGACTGCTTCACCTCACTTGTCTACAGTATATAAGCCACTTCGCGCATATGCTGCATTTTTTGAAGATTGATGGATTGATTACATCGATTCCAGGCTGAAGGACTGATTACCTCAAACTCCTTTGTACAGGACTGATGAAACCACTGGGTGTCGAAACGTTTCCTTAATAAAGATATCCAAGTGTTGCACATGTGTGTAATTTATTATCAAGGGAAATAATGCTAATGGGGACGGCCCCATTCAAAGCAGGAGAAATCAGAGCTTGAGCAAACACAGAGATAAAAAACTAGGCGCATATACAACGTCTGAGTATATTGTAGACATTTTGCCATCCAGTGGCTTTATCAATACAAATTCAAGGACATGATTGGGAGACAGAAGAACTATATATACAAAAGATGAGGTAATCAGTCCCTCAACCTTGGAGTTGGTGTGAATAACACCGTAGTCATGAAGATTCTGGAGCACAAGCAAGAAGGCTGGCGCTTATATACCAGCGTCAGGTGGAAAGGGACGAGTAGCAGATGAGGGCATAGTCACTGGTAGGCAGGATTCCCCATTGGAGGTAGGTCATACCCAAGGTATGGGTTAGTGGTAGTAGTAGCCGTGAAGAAGGTTGTGTAGATGTCCTCTGAACCAAGATTCTGTGATGTCTGTACTCCAGAATCTTCACGACTACGGTGTGCCTAATTTTTCATCTTGTCGGTATTACTTACCGACAGTAAAGCATTTAAATTTCTTGGAACGCCTTAACGTCTTGAACATGTACTCACCGGAGCGGAGGGGAGATAGATGATAATATATACCTGGAAAGTACTATAGGGCCTGGTCCCAAATCTGCACACTGCCATAACAACATACTGGAGTGAGAGAGAGACGTGGGAGGCAGTGCAAAATAAACCCAGTGAAAAGCAGGGGTGCGGTGGGCACAATAAGGGAACACTGTATCAACATTCGTGGCCCCAGATTATTCAACATCTTATCAGAAGATATCAGAAACACTGTTGGGACAAGTGTAGAAGTCTTCAAGAGGAAACTAGGCAAGTATTTTCACCAGGTGCCAGATCGACCAGACTGTGATGGATATGTGGGACAGCGGGCCTCCAGCAGCAGCATCCTGGTTGACCAGGCAAGCACCAGACGAGCCTGGACCGTCAAACTTATTATGTACACTAGTAGACTTAACAAATACCAAAATACAAGCGAGTTGTACAAAAACGCATAAGCATGAGAATTATCATTAGGTACAGCTCTAGACCCCCATTTAGAAGACATTCTAGTATAGTGCTAACCATTTCGAGGTTTGTGAGGACCCAGGGCTAACACTAGATGTAGCTTACCCTGTTGCCCCCCACCCTCTTCACCTTGACTGGCAGATCTCTAGGACAAATTAGTCAACCCCATATTACGAATGGTTCAGTTATCCTGACAGGCGGTGATGTCATACTTTAATGCTGGCTGTTGACGACGTATAGTAATGTAGTTACGCGGTACGCATGTCAAATATTATGTACTTTGCATACACCACCTTCATGCCCTGTGTTATTATAGCTGGGGCTCGTCACCATCTATCAGATGGGTAGTGTTCCATAATGACAAACACTCCCATCTGCCAGTGCTCAACTAAAATACAATAAGAAAAGTTAGATAACTTTAGAGTAGATTACTTTAGGGGCCAAGCGGCTGCACAGAGAGAGAGAGAGCAGAGTAACGTAGGTCCAAGATACGTGTGCAGGGTTGCAGTGTCCTCCTCCCCCTTCACTAAAAACTTTTAGCATAGTAAAAGATCTTAAGTTACCAAAAGAGCTTAACTTGTAGAGAGCAAGTCCATCTCGACCATCCCTGTTATGTTCTTAAAATATTAAAACTTGAATTAGTAGAGCCGGAGTGCGTGAAGCAAGTGTTTGTATTCTATATGAAGTTCAGATAAGAGAATTGTGATTATTGAACACCTGAACCACATGTGGAGAGGCTGACATGTAATATCCAGCGTGATCCAGTGGCATAACCAGAGCCAGGGCTCCCTTTTACATAGTTGAATAAGTCTCGTTGGTGTGGCTTAAGATTCCTGGAGAAAGCTTTCACTAGAGCACTACCTGAGCAGATGCTTGAAACGCTGCAGCTCCCATATCACAGGCATTTACTCGGAGCCATCCCTTCCCCCCACACATACACATACTTCCCTTTTTATCTTGTCAAAGACTTCCTGGTCACACACAGATTTCCTACTTGTAAAGGAACGTTAAGAGGACAACTGTATCTGAAAAGTCTTTACATAAATTTCTGTAAAATCCTTCCATTTTTAAGAGTCATTGGAGTGACTTCCTGTTGTTGGGAAGGTTCGTGGAGATGTGATGGTTGGAGTTAAACACACTTGTTGGATGGTAACACTTATATTGGCAGATAGTTAAACTGTCGGTATTCTCATCAATTTTTGTGAGAACTTTGCATATTTGTAGTCCAGAATTCATAGATGAAATCTCAGAAATTTATGAAACGGCTAATGATATAAAATATCCAAGAAACTTGATTGAAAAATCCTTTAAAATTGCTAGAAATACTTTTTACAATTCAGAAAGGGACAAGCAGCCTTATTCAACTAAAAATATGTTGGTTCTCCCTTACCATGAAAACTTTGTTGATATGCCTTCTCTTCTTAAGACTTATAATATCAAAGTTGTATTTAAAAATCTTGATACAGTAAAAAAAAAACTTTTGATAAATTCCTCCCAAAATGCTGACGGATGTCTATAAGATTCCTTGTAAAATTTGCGATAAAGTTTATTACGGTCAAACTGGTAAGTCTTGAACTAAGATTAAAACAAAAATATAGTATTAGAACAGGACAAGATTCTAATGCTCTGCTTATTTATGTGAGGGATTTTAACCATCCAATTGGTTTTCAAAAAGTTGAGAAAGTTGTATCAAGCAAGTCCATGGTCGACAAGAATATAATAGAATCATGTTTCTTAAAAAGCAGTTTTGAAAATAATATGAATATTTCTTTTGGTTTATATAAATTTGATTAATTTATAAGTAATAAAATTTGGGGAGAATTTAATGATACATTAGACAAGTAAAAAATCTTAATGCTTGGGTAGAGTATTAGTTGTGTTTCACAGAGTCGGGTGTTGTGACGTGACTGTGAGGTGTAGTCTTGCCCTTATATGCCTTCTGTTGATGTTTTTATAGTTCCTCGATAATGTGAGAAGTCAAGAAAGCGCTTGGAATTTCGCTATTCTTTCATAGTGGTTGTTCTGCATATTGTGATATCACTTGGATGATAGTCGACTGGTGTGCGTCGCATCCTGGGGGACAAGATTGAGGACCCCAGTGGAAATAAGATAAACAGTCCTCGATGGCGCACTACCTTTCTTGGGTTATCCTGGATGGATAACCCTCCGGGGTTAAAAATCCGAACGAATATATATATATATATATATATATATATATATATATATATATATATATATATATATATATATATATATATATATATATATATATATATATATATATATATATATATATATATATAAAATTAAGTCCTTTTTAAATTTTTTTCTTATACGTTTAAAGATATATTTTTTTCATTAATATTAATATAACAGTTTATAATTTTGCACCAAAAGAATCTTAGAAAACTTACCTAACCTTATTATAACAAGAGTAATTTATTTTAGCCTAACCCAACTATATATATTTTAGATTTGTTTACAATAATTTAATACTAAACAAACACAGTGAAATATATTTTTTTCGGTAGGTTCAGAATGATTTTGGCGAAATTATTGCATGCGCAAATTTTCACTTGTCCTATATGGCAAGATGAGCGTTGCTATTTAAGCCATGATCGCAAGTTCTGCCTATTCGGCACGACATATATATATATATATATATATATATATATATATATATATATATATATATATATATATATATATTTATATATATATATATTTATATATATAACGTTTCGCAAACAGGCGAAACTTTTTACAAACATTGCCTCTACATCCACAGCAGGATTCGAACCTACAAACTCTACATCAGAGTCCACAGTACTTTACCACGGAGTCAGACCCCTGGCTCCGTGGTAAAGTACTGCGGACTATGATACAGATATTGCAGGTTCGAGTTCTGCTGTGGACGTAGAGACTGTGTGTGTGTGTGTGTGTGTGTGTGTGTGTGTGTGTGTGTGTGTGTGTGTTTGTATGTATGTATGTATGTTTGTATGTATGTATGTATATATATAATATATATATATATATATATATATATATATATATATATATATATATATATAATACACACACACACACACACACTGTCTCTACGTCCACAGCAGAACTCGAACCTGCAATATCTGTATCATGGTCCGCAGTACTTTACCACGGAGCCAGGGGTCTGACTCCGTGGTAAAGTACTGTGGACTCTGATGTAGAGTTTGTAGGTTCGAATCCTGCTGTGGATGTAGAGGCAATGTTTGTAAAAAGTTTCGCCTGTTTGCGAAACGTTATATATATATATATATATATATATATATATATATATATATATATATATATATATATATATATATATATATATATATAATGTCGTGCCGAATAGGCAGAACTTGCGATCTTGGCTTAAATAGCAACGCTCATCTTGCCATATAGGACAAGCGAAAATTTGTGTATGCAATAATTCCGCCAAAATCATTCTGAACCTAACGAAAAAAATATATTTCACTGTGTTTGTTTAGTATTAAATTATTGTAAAAAAATCTAAAATATATTTACTTGGATTATGCTAAAATAAATTGTTCTTGTTATAATAAGGTTAGGTAAGTTTTCTAAGTTCCTTTTGGTGCAAAATTATAAATTTTTACATCAACATTAATGAAAAAAATGTATTTTTAAACGTAGAAGAGAAAATTTTAGAAAGGACTTAATTTTAAATGAGTTCTTGCTAACTGACCAGTTTTGCATATTCGGCACGACATATATATATATATATATATATATATATATATATATATATATATATATATATATATATATATATATATATATATATATATATATATATATATATATATACGCACACACATTAAGCCGTGTGTGTAACACGTATGCTAATCAAATCTGCATGATGCTGGAGAGAGTTGTGAGGTGGGTGTGAGAGTTGTGTAGCGTGAGTGACAGGTAATAATGGTAGGTGTCACAAGCAGACGACTCAGGTGAGGCGGGGAGGGGCGGCCAGGCCAGGCCAGGCCAGGCCTCTGACTTCCCATTGATGTGTGATGATCAATCACACGTCACTCCGTTCCGATACCAGATGCATGAGTTGTGCTACAAATCTGCCCCTGCTGCTATGGATTATACTAAGCTCTGCCCCAGCTACCATGGATTAAACTAATCTCTTTGTGGGGAACAAGTCACCTCCAAAGTATTTAGTACAGTCAAATATTCACTGTTGCATCAGGTATCATACAGCGCCGGGGAAAATATTCAGGTTCGTTGTAAGAGAGATGAGCGCAGCTCCTAGGATATTTTTATTATTACATTTCGAGAGAAGCGCTAGACCGTTTTGGGTCTTAGAGTGGAAGTAGGCGTTCGCTACTCTACCTTACAGGAGACTGGACCAGAACCTGGGGGTGTAGGTAGGAAACACTTCGCTGGATGAATGATAAGCATATCAGGTGAAGGAAGTTTACAGTGTCAGGAAGAGATGTGAGATTGGGGAAGAGTAATAACCGGGGTTCCACAAGGATCGCTCTTAAGACCAGTACTGTTTCTGGTTAATATGGATAAGACACCAAAGAGAATGACTTGTATGTATTCCTGTCTGTTGGTGCTAAAATAACGAGGGAGGTGATAACGGACGGTGGCAGGGAAATGTTACAAATATATGTGGAAAACTGCAAAGTTGGTCATTCAAGTGGGTGTTTGACTTCAAACCCAGCAAATACAAAGTCATAAAATTTGGGGAAAGACCAAACACGGAGTATAAACTAGAGGAACAAAGGATGCAGATCTCAGAGATCTGCATAGTGCCTGGTATATCGTCGAATTTGTGTCGAATAACCTCTGAAGCCATGGCTTATCTGGGAAATTTAAGAGCAGCCTTCGGGAATTTCAATAAGGAGTCATTCAGGACCCTGTATTCGACATACGTTTGGCTTCTCTTGGAGTACGCAGCACCAATATGGAAGCCACATCTGAAAAAAAAATCATGTTAAAAATCTAGAGGAAGTGCAGAAGTATGAAATAAGACTAGTTGCAGAACTAATGAATATGGGCTACGAGGAGAGGCTGACGGAACTGATGATGCTGAAGGACAGAAATACCAGTGAAGGTATAGTATGTAAAATACTCAGCGTAATTGATAATGTAGAGAGGGTTAGCCTGTTTGAAAGGGGGGGAGGTACTTGGGAGCACAGCTGGAAGAGTCACGGGAATGTCAGCAAGTGGTCAGCAAGTACAAGGACGTCGATGCAGTGGTGGAGGCAGGTACGATACGGCCCACGAAGCTATTGACAAGTGAGTCTGGCAAGTGGCAAGCTGAGAGACGGGACCAGCAGCCAAGATTCAACCCCTGCAGTCAGATAGGTGTGTACAGCACCTAAAGCAATGGGAGGCCAAGGAATGGGAGGACATGAAGGTCCCTGGATCAAGAACTCTTCACTTGTATCAAGGAACATCCTTGTAAGTGGAGGAGCCTCTTACACAGTAGTTACTCTAGACAACTGCTGCTGCTGTTAGTGGTACTACTACCACTACTTAGACTACTACTACTACTAGTACTGCTGCTGTTGGTACTACTACTACGGGGCCTGGCTGGTAAAGCTCTCGCTTCACACACGGAGCGCCCGGGTTCGATTCTGGGCGGGGTAGAAACAATTCGAAGTGTTTCCTTACACCTGTTGTCCTATTCACCTAGCAACAAGTAGGTACCTGGGTATTAGTGGACTGGTGTGGGTGGCATCCTGGGGGACAAGATTGAGGACCACAATGGAAATAAGACAGAGTCCTCGATGACGCACTGACTTTCTTGGGTTATCCTGGGTGGCTAACCCTCCGGGGTTAAAAATCCGAACTAAATCTTATCTTTTATCTCTTAATACTACTACTGCTACTACTACTGTTATTACTACTACTGCTTTTCTACTACTACTACTGCTGTTACTACTACTACTACTTCTGTTCTACTGCTGTTACTACTACTACTACTACTACTACTACTACTACTACTACTACTACTACTACTACTACTACTACTACTGAGTCGTCTTGTCGATCTCTTCTGAATTCACCACTAAGCCTGGGTCTAGCTCCTGGCTTTTGAGTTTGCCAACTCCTCCTGTTGACCTCCGAATTGAGACTGTCCAGGCTCCCACTTAATTATCTTGCTTACTATATATGTGTGTATGTGTATCTGTATATATATATATATATATATATATATATATATATATATATATATATATAATATATATATATATATATATATATATATATATATATATATATATGGATTTGTCAGTTAAAAATAGGAGAGGAGAGTTATTAAATGGAGAGTTAGAGGTATTGGGAAGATGGAAGGAATATTTTGAGGAATTGTTAAATGTTGATGAAGATAGGGAAGCTGTGATTTCGTGTATAGGGCAAGGAGGAACAACATCTTGTAGGAGTGAGGAAGAACCAGTTGTGAGTGTGGGGGAAGTTCGTGAGGCAGTGGGTAAAATGAAAGGGGGTAAGGCAGCTGAGATTGATGGGATAAAGATAGAAATGTTAAAAGCAGGTGGGGATATAGTTTTGGAGTGGTTGGTGCTATTATTGAATAAATGTATGGAAAGGGTAAGGTACCTAGGGATTGGCAGAGAGCATGCATAGTTCCTTTGTATAAAGGCAAAGGGGACAAAAGAGAGTGCAAAAATTATAGGGGGATAAGTCTGTTGAGTATACCTGGTAAAGTGTATGGTAGAGTTATTATTGAAAGAATTAAGAGTAAGATTAAGGCAAGAATTAATTAACATGATTAGTCATCACAAACGGGACATACGGAAAGTGCTAGTTCTTCAAGCTAATCAGTATAAACGTGAACCAGCAAAATTTTGGAGTAAGATCCGACAACTTTTAGGGGTTAACCACAAGGCTCCTAACTACCTAGTTCATACCTTCACTGATGAGGATGATGAAGATGTTGAAATTAAACTTGACGATCCACAGGACCAGGCTAATTTGATGGGTGATGTATGGGAGAAAATTCTCTCCCACAATAACAGTCGTCAATTTAACAATAATCATTATCAGTTGGTAACTGAATGGAGAGATGAGAACTTAGATGACCTACAACCACTACCTTCCATCGATACTTCAACTCTTGAAGATACCCACCCGCTTACTAGACCTATTACATTACTAGAGATGAGTCAGGTTATTGGAAGAATGCGAAATAGAGCCCCTGGCCTCTCTGGAATAACAATGAAACAAATAAAGTTCCTCCCCAGAAATTGTGAACAGTCTTTGGTAAATATCTTTAATGCCATCTTGGCCTCAGGACATTTTCCAGTTGTTTTTAAGACTGCTAGGATGATCTTTCTTGGTAAGCCCAATAAAGACATCCACCAACCTGGGAACTATAGACCTATATCTTTACTTGAAGTCACTGGAAAAGTTCTTGAGAAAGTCATTTCCAACAGATTGAACTACTATATGGAGTTTAATCACTTTTTTACTGAAAAACAATTTGGCTTTAGAACACATAGAGGTACCAATCATGCAATAAATGTTATTTTCGATACTGTAGCAAGTCTAAAACATCAGGGCAATCTTGCCTTAATTGCCACCAGAGATGTTCATAAAGCTTTTGATAGCTTATGGCATGATGGCCTTATATACAAACTTATTGACCTACCAGACCATAACTGGACTTTTCTCAGAGTAATATATAATTTCTTAACTCAAAGAAAAATCATTCCCACCTTTCATGGCAGGTCGACAGAGCCTTTTATACCGACAGCTGGTGTCCCACAAGGTTCTTGTCTCAGTCCAATTCTCTTCAACATTTATGTGAATGACCTTCCTCAACCAGAGTTTAATGATACAATTGTGACACAGTTTGCAGATGTTATTCATGTCGTCTCATCAACTCCGGTAACAGGAAAATACAAGTATGAGAGAGTCATAGAAAAAATGAATATTGAACTTCGTCGAACATCTAATTGGGAAAAGAAATGGAGAATTACGACTAATCCTGACAAGGTCCTTGTTAGCACGATAGGATGTTTTGCATCAACAATTGAAGATAAAGGGGGTATCTCCATCAGAGGTACACCTGTAGCCATTAGAAACCCTAACAAGATCTTGGGATATGAAATAGACAGGCTGCTCCACTCAACATCTCATGTAACTAAAAAGATCAACATAGCCAAAGCCGGTCTTAGCAGTCTTTTTCGATTCAATCAAGCCCCTCAACATGTTAAAAAACATCTGTATAAAATGTTAATAAGACCAATACTCGAATACCCTTGTGTCCCAATGTCATTAACAACAAAGACCAACATGCTACGGTTACAAAGGGTCCAGAATAGAGCTCTTCGCTTCATTACCGATACCAGGAGGAGAGACAGAGTTAAAATGGCAGATTTACACACACAAGATATTACTGCCATAAATGTACGCCTCGACACTCTAAAAAAGAAACAACTTTATACAATGCAAGAACTATACATGCCAGATAGAGAACATCCTATACAAGTGGTAAATACCACGGATTATATAATCAATACTCCTCCTCACAGGACTCAAAGAATGACTCTCCCACAGAGGGTCCGTCGTTTTATACATAAAGCTGATTACCATCGACCCATGATATTGAGCAACCTCCCTGATGAAGAAGATTGGGTAGCACCAGAACCCTTCTATGTATACTAAGAAAATCATCGCCCCCAATTAGGGAGACATCTTATATAACAATCTAATGTAAAAATTATGCTACTTACCATGGCTGGACACCACCTGTAAGAAGCCATTGTCGCGTCATTCCATAAACTGGCCAGAAAATTATTGCCTTCATTGTCGCATAAATATCCGTTGTGCAATCGCAAAAAAAAAAAAAAAGAAGCAATTGCAACTTGTGTATAATTACTACCAATTCAGAGTCATGCACTTATATTCTGATATATCTATGTGACTCTGATGGGTTAGTCTTATACCTCTTAAAGAATATCTTATCATTTCACGTACACTTTTTAAATTACACCAAAGTGGTTGGGCCACTTACCTTTTATATCCTACCTCTCTCCCCCCTCCCACCCTTTTCCAAAATTTCTATCCTTACCCATCTCACCAAAGCTCTGGTCTGGATACCGAATACCGAGTAAGACGGAGAATAGGATAGCAGATGAACAAGGAGGCTTTAGGAAGTGTAGGGGGTGTGTGGACCAGGTGTTTACAGTGAAACATATAAGTGAACAGTATTTAGATAAGGCTAAAGAGGTTTTTGTGGCATTTATGGATTTGGAAAAGGCGTATGACAGGGTGGATAGGGGGGCAATGTGGCAGATGTTGCAGGTGTATGGTGTAGGAGGTAGGTTACTGAAAGCAGTGAAGAGTTTTTACGAGGATAGTGAGGCTCAAGTTAGAGTATGTAGGAAAGAGGGAGATTATTTCCCAGTAAAAGTAGGCCTTAGACAAGGATGTGATGTCACCGTGGTTGTTTAATATATTTATAGATGGGGTTGTAAGAGAAGTAAATGCGAGGGTCTTGGCAAGAGGCGTGGAGTTAAAAGATAAAGAATTACACATAAAGTGGGAGTTGTCACAGTTGCTCTTTGCTGATGACACTGTGCTCTTGGGAGATTCTGAAGAGAAGTTGCAGAGGTTGGTGGATGAATTTGGTAGGGTATGCAAAAGAAGAAAATTAAAAGTGAATACAGGAAAGAGTAAGGTTATGAGGATAAAAAGATTAGGTGATGAAAGATTGGATATCAGATTGGAGGGAGAGAGTATGGAGGAGGTGAATGTATTCAGATATTTGGGAGTGGACGTGTCAGCGGATGGGTCTATAAAAGATGAGGTGAATCATAGAATTGATGAATGGAAAAGGGTGAGCGGTGCACTTAGGAGTCTGTGGAGACAAAGAACTTTGTCCTTGGAGGCAAAGAGGGGAATGTATGAGAGTATAGTTTTACCAATGCTCTTATATGGGTGTGAAGCATGGGTGATGAATGTTGCAGCGAGGAGAAGGCTGGAGGCAGTGGAGATGTCATGTCTGAGGGCAATGTGTGGTGTGAATATAATGCAGAGAATTCGTAGTTTGGAAGTCAGGAGGAGGTGTGGGATTGCCAAAACTGTTGTCCAGAGGGCTGAGGAAGGGTTGTTGAGGTGGTTCGGACATGTAGAGAGAATGGAGCGAAACAAAATGACTTCAAGAGTGTATCAGTCTGTAGTGGAAGGAAGGTGGGGTAGGAGTCGGCCTAGGAAAGGAGGTTTTGTGTGCGAGGGGCTTGGACTTCCATCGGGCATGCGTGAGGGTGTTTGATAGTGAATGGAGACAAATGGTTTTTAATACTTGACGTGCTGTTGGAGTGTGAGCAAAGTAATATTTATGAAGGGGTTCAGGGAAACCGGCAGGCCGGACTTGAGTCCTGGAGATGGGAAGTACAGTGCCTGCACTCTGAAGGAGGGGTGTTAATGTTGCAGTTTAAAAACTGTAGTGTAAAGCACCCTTCTGGCAAGACAGTGATGGAGTGAATGATGGTGAAAGTTTTTCTTTTTCGGGCCACCCTGCCTTGGTGGGAATCGGCCAGTGTGATAATAAATAAAATATATATATATATATATATATATATATATATATATATATATATATATATATATATATATATATATATATATATATGTATACACACGCACACAGGTGTATGTATGAAAGAAAAAGAGGTATACCTGAAGGGTGTTGCCGGGGTCAACGCCCCCCGCGGCCCGGTCCGTGACCAAGTCTCGTAGTGCCAGTTCATCCAGGATTTTGCTGTTAGCTGTTCACTTGTCCACACAGCCTGGTTGATCTGGCACTTGGGAAAAGTGGTGATTCAGTGTTGTCTTGAAAACTTCTAACTTGTTCTGATAATACTTCTGATATCTGCTGGTAACAGATTGAATAATGTAGCCCGCACGTTGGCACTGTGCCGTGACGCGCATGTTGGCACTGTGCCGTGACGCGCACGTTGGCACTGTGCCGTGACGCCCATGTTGGCACTGTGCCGTGACGCGCATGTTGGCACTGTGCCGTGACGCGCATGTTGGCACTGTGCCGTGACGCGCATGTTGGCACTGTGCCGTGACGCGCACGTTGGCACTGTGCCGTGACGCCCATGTTGGCACTGTGCCGTGACGCGCATGTTGGCACTGTGCCGTGACGCGCATGTTGGCACTGTGCCGTGACGCGCATGTTGGCACTGTGCCGTGACGCGCATGTTGGCACTGTGCCGTGACGCGCACGTTGGCACTGTGCCGTGACGCCCATGTTGGCACTGTGCCGTGACGCGCATGTTGGCACTGTGCCGTGACGCGCATGTTGGCACTGTGCCGTGACGCGCATGTTGGCACTGTGCCGTGACGCGCACGTTGGCACTGTGCCGTGACGCCCATGTTGGCACTGTGCCGTGACGCGCATGTTGGCACTGTGCCGTGACGCGCATGTTGGCACTGTGCCGTGACGCGCATGTTGGCACTGTGCCGTGACGCGCACGTTGGCACTGTGCCGTGACGCCCATGTTGGCACTGTGCCGTGACGCGCATGTTGGCACTGTGCCGTGACGCGCATGTTGGCACTGTGCCGTGACGCCCATGTTGGCACTGTGCCGTGACGCCCATGTTGGCACTGTGCCGTGACGCCCATGTTGGCACTGTGCCGTGACGCCCATGTTGGCACTGTGCCGTGACGCGCACGTTGGCACTGTGCCGTGACGCGCACGTTGGCACTGTGCCGTGACGCCCATGTTGGCACTGTGCCGTGACGCCCATGTTGGCACTGTGCCGTGACGCCCATGTTGACACTGTGCCGTGACGCGCACGTTGGCACTGTGCCGTGACGCCCATGTTGGCACTGTGCCGTGACGCCCATGTTGGCACTGTGCCGTGACGCCCATGTTGGCACTGTGCCGTGACGCCCATGTTGGCACTGTGCCGTGACGCGCACGTTGGCACTGTGCCGTGACGCGCACGTTGGCACTGTGCCGTGACGCCCATGTTGGCACTGTGCCGTGACGCCCATGTTGACACTGTGCCGTGACGCGCACGTTGGCACTGTGCCGTGACGCGCATGTTGGCACTGTGCCGTGACGCCCATGTTGGCACTGTGCCGTGACGCGCACGTTGGCACTGTGCCGTGACGCGCACGTTGGCACTGTGCCGTGACGCCCATGTTGACACTGTGCCGTGACGCCCATGTTGACACTGTGCCGTGACGCCCATGTTGACACTGTGCCGTGACGCGCACGTTGGCACTGTGCCGTGACGCGCATGTTGGCACTGTGCCGTGACGCCCATGTTGGCACTGTGCCGTGACGCCCATGTTGACACTGTGCCGTGACGCGCACGTTGGCACTGTGCCGTGACGCCCATGTTGGCACTGTGCCGTGACGCCCATGTTGACACTGTGCCGTGACGCGCACGTTGGCACTGTGCCGTGACGCGCATGTTGGCACTGTGCCGTGACGCGCATGTTGGCACTGTGCCGTGACGCGCACGTTGGCACTGTGCCGTGACGCGCACGTTGGCACTGTGCCGTGACGCCCATGTTGGCACTGTGCCGTGACGCGCACGTTGGCACTGTGCCGTGACGCGCACGTTGGCACTGTGCCGTGACGCGCACGTTGGCACTGTGCCGTGACGCGCACGTTGGCACTGTGCCGTGACGCGCATGTTGGCACTGTGCCGTGACGCGCACGTTGGCACTGTGCCGTGACGCGCATGTTGGCACTGTGCCGTGACGCGCACGTTGGCACTGTGCCGTGACGCGCACGTTGGCACTGTGCCGTGACGCGCATGTTGGCACTGTGCCGTGACGCGCATGTTGGCACTGTGCCGTGACGCGCACGTTGACACTGTGCCGTGACGCGCATGTTGGCACTGTGCCGTGACGCGCATGTTGGCACTGTGCCGTGACGCGCATGTTGGCACTGTGCCGTGACGCGCACGTTGACACTGTGCCGTGACGCGCATGTTGGCACTGTGCCGTGACGCGCATGTTGGCACTGTGCCGTGACGCGCATGTTGGCACTGTGCCGTGACGCGCATGTTGGCACTGTGCCGTGACGCGCATGTTGGCACTGTGCCGTGACGCGCACGTTGACACTGTGCCGTGACGCGCATGTTGGCACTGTGCCGTGACGCGCACGTTGACACTGTGCCGTGACGCGCATGTTGGCACTGTGCCGTGACGCGCATGTTGGCACTGTGCCGTGACGCGCACGTTGACACTGTGCCGTGACGCGCATGTTGGCACTGTGCCGTGACGCGCACGTTGGCACTGTGCCGTGACGCGCACGTTGGCACTGTGCCGTGACGCGCATGTTGGCACTGTGCCGTGACGCGCACGTTGGCACTGTGCCGTGACGCGCACGTTGGCACTGTGCCGTGACGCGCACGTTGGCACTGTGCCGTGACGCGCACGTTGGCACTGTGCCGTGACGCGCATGTTGGCACTGTGCCGTGACGCGCACGTTGACACTGTGCCGTGACGCGCACGTTGGCACTGTGCCGTGACGCGCATGTTGGCACTGTGCCGTGACGCGCATGTTGGCACTGCCGTGACGCGCATGTTGGCACTGTGCCGTGACGCGCATGTTGGCACTGTGCCGTGACGCGCATGTTGGCACTGTGCCGTGACGCGCATGTTGGCACTGTGCCGTGACGCGCATGTTGGCACTGTGCCGTGACGCGCATGTTGGCACTGTGCCGTGACGCGCACGTTGGCACTGTGCCGTGACGCGCACGTTGACACTGTGCCGTGACGCGCACGTTGACACTGTGCCGTGACGCGCACGTTGGCACTGTGCCGTGACGCGCATGTTGGCACTGTGCCGTGACGCGCACGTTGACACTGTGCCGTGACGCGCACGTTGACACTGTGCCGTGACGCGCACGTTGACACTGTGCCGTGACGCGCACGTTGACACTGTGCCGTGACGCGCACGTTGACACTGTGCCGTGACGCGCACGTTGACACTGTGCCGTGACGCGCACGTTGACACTGTGCCGTGACGCGCACGTTGACACTGTGCCGTGACGCGCACGTTGACACTGTGCCGTGACGCGCACGTTGACACTGTGCCGTGACGCGCACGTTGACACTGTGCCGTGACGCGCACGTTGACACTGTGCCGTGACGCGCACGTTGACACTGTGCCGTGACGCGCACGTTGACACTGTGCCGTGACGCGCACGTTGACACTGTGCTGTGACGCGCACGTTGACACTGTGCCGTGACGCGCACGTTGACACTGTGCCGTGACGCGCACGTTGACACTGTGCCGTGACGCGCACGTTGACACTGTGCCGTGACGCGCACGTTGACACTGTGCCGTGACGCGCATGTTGGCACTGTGCCGTGACGCGCACGTTGACACTGTGCCGTGACGCGCACGTTGACACTGTGCCGTGACGCGCATGTTGGCACTGTGCCGTGACGCGCATGTTGGCACTGTGCCGTGACGCGCACGTTGACACTGTGCCGTGACGCGCATGTTGGCACTGTGCCGTGACGCGCACGTTGACACTGTGCCGTGACGCCCATGTTGGCACTGTGCCGTGACGCGCACGTTGACACTGCCGTGACGCGCACGTTGACACTGTGCCGTGACGCGCACGTTGACACTGTGCCGTGACGCGCACGTTGACACTGTGCCGTGACGCGCATGTTGGCACTGTGCCGTGACGCGCATGTTGGCACTGTGCCGTGACGCGCACGTTGACACTGTGCCGTGACGCGCATGTTGGCACTGTGCCGTGACGCGCACGTTGACACTGTGCCGTGACGCACACGTTGACACTGTGCCGTGACGCGCATGTTGGCACTGTGCCGTGACGCGCACGTTGACACTGTGCCGTGACGCGCACGTTGATACTGTGCCGTGACGCGCACGTTGATACTGCCGTGACGCGCACGTTGGCACTGTGCCGTGACGCGCACGTTGACACTGTGCCGTGACGCGCACGTTGACACTGCCGTGACGCGCACGTTGGCACTGTGCCGTGACGTCCATGTTTTCTACTGGATCTGTTTAATACTTTATCCCATAACTCCCACTCCAAAATCAATTTTTTTTTTTTAGTTGGTGTGGGACTAAGCTTTCAAGGACCTTCTGTGTTTATATTATCAGGTATCTCTCAGCTTTTCTCCAGAGTGTACAAGTGTTTTAAAGGTGTCCACAAAACTTTCAGTGATTGTAGCGTCCTCAGTACTTTCAGTGATTGTAGCGTCCCCAGTACTTTTAGTGATTGTAGCGTCCCCAGTACTTTCAGTGATTGTAGCGTCCCCAATACTTTCAGTGATTGTAGCGTCCCCAGTACTTTCAGTGATTGTAGCGTCCCCAATACTTTCAGTGATTGTAGCGTCCCCAGTACTTTCAGTGATTGTAGCGTCCCCAGTACTTTCAGTGATTGTAGCGTCCCCAATACTTTCAGTGATTGTAGCGTCCCCAGTACTTTCAGTGATTGTAGCGTCCCCAGTACTTTCGGTGATTGTAGCGTCCCCAGTGCTTTCAGTGATTGTAGCGTCCCCAGTACTTTCAGTGATTGTAGCGTCCCCAGTACTTTCAGTGATTGTAGCGTCCCCAGTACTTTCAGTGATTGTAGCGTCCCCAGTACTTTCAGTGATTGAAGTGTCCCCAATACTTTCAGTGATTGTAGCGTCCCCAGTACTTTCAGTGATTGTAGCGTCCCCAGTACTTTCAGTGATTGTAGCGTCCCCAGTACTTTCAGTGATTGTAGCGTCCACAGTGCTTTCAGTGATTGTAGCGTCCCCAGTACTTTGTGATTGAAGCGTCCCCAGTACTTTCAGTGATTGAAGCGTCCCCAGTACTTTCAGTGATTGAAGCGTCCCCAGTACTTTCAGTGATTGTAGCGTCCCCAGTACTTTCAGTGATTGTAGCGTCCCCAGTACTTTCAGTGATTGTAGCGTCCCCAGTACTTTCAGTGATTGAAGCGTCCACAGTACTTTCAGTGATTGTAGCGTCCCCAGTACTTTCAGTGATTGTAGCGTCCCCAGTACTTTCAGTGATTGTAGCGTCCCCAGTACTTTCAGTGATTGTAGCGTCCCCAGTACTTTCAGTGATTGTAGCGTCCCCAGTACTTTCAGTGATTGTAGCGTCCCCAGTACTTTCAGTGATTGTAGCGTCCCCATTACTTTCAGTGATTGTAGCGTCCCCAGTACTTTCAGTGATTGTAGCGTCCCCAGTACTTTCAGTGATTGTAGCGTCCCCAGTACTTTCAGTGATTGTAGCGTCCCCAGTACTTTCAGTGATTGTAGCGTCCCCAGTACTTTCAGTGATTGTAGCGTCCCCAGTACTTTCAGTGATTGTAGCGTCCCCAGTACTTTCAGTGATTGTAGCGTCCCCAGTACTTTCAGTGATTGAAGCGTCCCCAGTACTTTCAGTGATTGAAGCGTCCCCAGTACTTTCAGTGATTGTAGCGTCCCCAGTACTTTCAGTGATTGAAGCGTCCCCAGTACTTTCAGTGATTGTAGCGTCCCCAGTACTTTCAGTGATTGAAGCGTCCCCAGTACTTTCAGTGATTGAAGCGTCCTCAGTACTTTCAGTGATTGAAGCGTCCCCAGTACTTTCAGTGATTGTAGCGTCCCCAGTACTTTCAGTGATTGTAGCGTCCCCAGTACTTTCAGTGACTGAAGCGTTCCCAGTACTTTCAGTGATTGTAGCGTCCCCAGTACTTTCAGTGACTGAAGCGTCCCCAGTACTTTGTGATTGAAGCGTCCCCAGTACTTTCAGTGATTGAAGCGTCCCCAGTACTTTCAGTGATTGAAGCGTCCACAGTACTTTCAGTGATTGAAACGTCCCCAGTACTTTCAGTGATTGTAGCGTCCCCAGTACTTTCAGTGATTGAAGTGTCCCCAGTACTTTCAGTGATTGAAGCGTCCACAGTACTTTCAGTGATTGAAACGTCCCCAGTACTTTCAGTGATTGAAGCGTTCCCAGTAGTTTCAGTGATTGAAGCGTCCCCAGTAGTTTCAATGATTAAAGCGTCCCCAGTAGTTTCAGTGATTGAAGCGTCCCCAGTAGTTTCAATGAAGCGTCCCCAGTAGTTTCAATGATTGAAGCGTCCCCAGTAGTTTCAGTGATTGAAGCGTCCCCAGTAGTTTCAATGAAGCGTCCCCAGTAGTTTCAATGATTGAAGCGTCCCCAGTAGTTTCAGTGATTGAAGTGTCCCCACTAGTTTCATTAATTGAAGCGTCCCCAGTAGTTTCAATGAAGCGTCCCCTGTAGTTTCAATGAAGCGTCCCCAGTAGTTTCAATGATTGAAGCATCCCCAGTAGTTTCAATGATTGAAGCGTCCCCAGTAGTTTCAGTGATTGAAGTGTCCCCAGTAGTTTCAATAATTGAAACGTCCCCAGTAGTTTGTGATTGAAGCGTCCCCAGTAGTTTCAATGAAGCGTCCCCAGTAGTTTCAATGATTGAAGCGTCCCCAGTAGTTTCAATGATTGAGGCGTCCCCAGTAGTTTCAATGATTGAAGCGTCCATAGTAGTTTTAATGATTGAAGCGTCCCCAGTAGTTTCAATGATTGAAGCGTCCCCAGTAGTTTGAATGATTGAAGCGTCCCCAGTAGTTTGAATGAAGCGTCCCCAGTAGTTTGAATGATTGAAGCGTCCTCAGTTTCAATGATTGAAGCGTCCCCAGTATCAATGAAGCGTCCTCAGTAGTTTTAGTGATTGAAGCGTCCCCAGTAGTTTCAATGATTGAAGCGTCCCCAGTAGTTTAAATGACTCAAGCGTCCCCAGTAGTTTAAATGACTCAAGCGTCCCCAGTAGTTTAAATGTCTCAAGCGTCCCCAGTAGTTTAAATGTCCCAAGCGTCCCCAGTAGTTTAAATGTCTCAAGCGTCCCCAGTAGTGTAAATGTCTCAAGCGTTCCCAGTAGTTTCAATGATTGAAGCGTCCCCAGTAGTTTCAGTGATTGAAGCGTCCCCAGTAGTTTTAGTGATTGAAGCGTCCCCAGTAGTTTCAATGATTGAAGCGTCCCCAGTAGTTTCAGTGATTGAAGCGTCCCCAGTAGTTTTAGTGATTGAAGCGTCCCCAGTAGTTTCAATGATTGAAGCGTCTCCAGTAGTTTTAGTGATTGAAGCGTCCATAGTTTCAATGATTGAAGCGTCCCCAGTAGTTTTAGTGATTGAAGCGTCCCCAATAGTTTCACTGATCGAAGCGTTCTCAGTAGTTTAAATGTCTCAAGCGTCCCCAGTAGTTTCAGTGATTGAAGCGTCACCAGTAGTTTCAATGAAGCGTCCCCAGTAGTTTTAGTGATTGAAGCGTCCATAGTTTCAATGATTGAAGCGTCCCCAGTAGTTTCAATGATTGAAGCGTCCTCAGTAGTTTTAGTGATTGAAGCGTCCCCAGTAGTTTCAATGAAGCGTCCCCAGTAGTTTCAATTATTGAAGCGTCCCCAGTAGTTTCAATGATTGAAGCGTCCTCAGTAGTTTTAGTGATTGAAGCCTCCCCAGTAGTTTCAATGAAGCGTCCCCAGTAGTTTCAATTATTGAAGCGTCCCCAGTAGTTTCAATGATTGAAGCGTCCCCAGTAGTTTCAGTGATTGAAGCGTCCCCAGTAGTTTCAATCAAGCGTCCCCAGTAGTTTCAATCAAGCGTCCCCAGTAGTTTCAGTGATTGAAGCGTCCCCAGTAGTTTCAATGATTGAAGCGTCCCCAGTAGTTTCAATGATCGAAGCGTCCCCAGTAGTGTAAATGTCTCAAGCGTCCCCAGTAGTGTAAATGTCTCAAGCGTCCCCAGTAGTGTAAATGTCTCAAGCGTCCCCAGTAGTGTAAATGTTTCAAGCTTCCCCAGTAGTGTAAATGTCTCAAGCTTCCCCAGTAGTGTAAATGTCTCAAGCTTCCCCAGTAGTGTAAATGTCTCAAGCGTCCCCAGTAGTGTAAATGTCTCAAGCGTCCCCAGTAGTGTAAATGTCTCAAGCGTCCCCAGTAGTGTAAATGTCTCAAGCGTCCCCAGTAGTGTAAATGTCTCAAGCGTCCCCAGTAGTGTAAATGTCTCAAGCTTCCCCAGTAGTGTAAATGTCTCAAGCTTCCCCAGTAGTGTAAATGTCTCAAGCTTCCCCAGTAGTGTAAATGTCTCAAGCTTCCCCAGTAGTGTAAATGTCTCAAGCTTCCCCAGTAGTGTAAATGTCTCAAGCTTCCCCAGTAGTGTAAATGTCTCAAGCTTCCCCAGTAGTGTAAATGTCTCAAGCGTCCCAAGTAGTGTAAATGTCTCAAGCGTCCCCAGTAGTGTAAATGTCTCAAGCTTCCCCAGTAGTGTAAATGTCTCAAGCGTCCCCAGTAGTGTAAATGTCTCAAGGGTCCCCAGTAGTGTAAATGTCTCAAGCGTCCCCAGTAGTGTAAATGTCTCAAGCTTCTCCAGTAGTGTGTCTCAAGCGTCCCCAGTAGTGTAAATGTCTCAAGCTTCCCCAGTAGTGTAAATGTCTCAAGCTTCCCCAGTAGTGTAAATGTCTCAAGCGTCCCCAGTAGTGTAAATGTCTCAAGCGTCCCCAGTAGTGTAAATGTCTCAAGCTTCCCCAGTAGTGTAAATGTTTCAAGCTTCCCCAGTAGTGTAAATGTTTCAAGCTTCCCCAGTAGTGTAAATGTCTCAAGCGTCCCCAGTAGTGTAAATGTTTCAAGCGTCCCCAGTAGTGTAAATGTTTCAAGCTTCCCCAGTAGTGTAAATGTCTCAAGCGTCCCCAGTAGTGTAAATGTTTCAAGCTTCCCCAGTAGTGTAAATGTTTCAAGCGTCCCCAGTAGTGTAAATGTTTCAAGCTTCCCCAGTAGTGTAAATGTCTCAAGCGTCCCCAGTAGTGTAAATGTCTCAAGCGTCCCCAGTAGTGTAAATGTTTCAAGCGTCCCCAGTAGTGTAAATGTTTCAAGCTTTCCCAGTAGTGTAAATGTCTCAAGCGTCCCCAGTAGTGTAAATGTCTCAAGCGTCCCCAGTAGTGTAAATGTCTCAAGCGTCCCCAGTAGTGTAAATGTCTCAAGCGTCCCCAGTAGTGTAAATGTCTCAAACGTCCCCAGTAGTGTAAATGTCTCAAGCGTCCCCAGTAGTGTAAATGTCTCAAGCTTCCCCAGTAGTGTAAATGTCTCAAGCGTCCCCAGTAGTGTAAATGTCTCAAGCTTCCCCAGTAGTGTAAATGTCTCAAGCTTCCCCAGTAGTGTAAATGTCTCAAGCGTCCCCAGTAGTGTAAATGTCTCAAGCGTCCCCAGTAGTGTAAATGTCTCAAGCGTCCCCAGTAGTGTAAATGTCTCAAGCTTCCCCAGTAGTGTAAATGTCTCAAGCGTCCCCAGTAGTGTAAATGTCTCAAGCGTCCCCAGTAGTGTAAATGTCTCAAGCGTCCCCAGTAGTGTAAATGTCTCAAGCGTCCCCAGTAGTGTAAATGTCTCAAGCGTCCCCAGTAGTGTAAATGTCTCAAGCGTCCCCAGTAGTGTAAATGTCTCAAGCGTCCCCAGTAGTGTAAATGCTTTATTAATTCTACGGACAGTTTGCAGTCACTGGTCTGGCGATGATGCCGTTTTCTGTCAATTTTTATTTTACATATCTCACAGGAGGGATGATAATCCCGCAGGGGTCGTAGAGCACCTTGGATGATAATCCCGCAGGGGTCGTAGAGCACCTTGGATGATAATCCCGCAGGGGTCGTAGAGCGCCTTGGATGATCCCGCAGGGGTCGTAGAGCACCTTCGATGATCCTGAAGGGGTCGTAGAGCACCTTAGATGATAATCTCGCAAGGGTCGTAGAGTACCTTGGATGATAATCTCGCAGGGGTCGTAGAGCACCTTAGATGATGATCCCGCAGGGGTCGTAGAGCACCTTCGATGATCCTGAAGGGGTCGTAGAGCACCTTAGATGATAATCTCGCAAGGGTCGTAGAGTACCTTGGATGATAATCTCGCAGGGGTCGTAGAGCACCTTAGATGATGATCCCGCAGGGGTCGTAGAGCACCTTCGATGATCCTGAAGGGGTCGTAGAGCACCTTAGATGATAATCTCGCAAGGGTCGTAGAGTACCTTGGATGATAATCCCGCAGGGGTCGTAGAGCGCCTTGGATGATCCCGCAGGGGTCGTAGAGCACCTTCGATGATCCTGAAGGGGTCGTAGAGCACCTTAGATGATAATCTCGCAAGGGTCGTAGAGCACCTTGGATGATAATCTCGCAGGGGTCGTAGAGCACCTTAGATGATGATCCCGCAGGGGTCGTAGAGCACCTTGGATGATAATTCCTCGGGGGTCGTAGAGCACCTTGGATAATGTGAGGTAATCTAAGGTGACTCAAGGGAAGGGCAGACACTTTTAATTCTTTAGATCAAGAGTCTCGTATTAATTTTTACAAAGGTATTAAAGGCAACTGTTATAGTCTTTACTGGTACAGTATTTAACCACACGTTAATAAAGATAATTTTTGTTGAACAGTTGAACTTAGGAACACTGTTCTGTACTCAGTGTTGCCATAAAGTCGAT
The DNA here is from genome assembly GCF_038502225.1 of Cherax quadricarinatus. Lineage (NCBI taxonomy): Eukaryota > Metazoa > Arthropoda > Malacostraca > Decapoda > Parastacidae > Cherax > Cherax quadricarinatus. The sequence continues at coordinate 45,674,055 of NC_091301.1, forward strand.
AGTGTAGTGAAGTTGATAACTTCGATAATCTGGTAATAAACAAAGATAATGTTGAGTATAATATTTGTTTCTGAAACAAGTGTGTTAAAACCATTGCCAGGAAAGAACTAGCGAAGGAGTTTGAAGAAAGAAAGTGTGGGATAGGAACTAGCACATCCATTGTGCATCGTGAAATGTCAGGTAAAATATGTTTTTAGAGACAGTTACATCAGCAGATTATAAGACGTTGTTACTCAATGAAAAGCAGCTGTTTTTATGAAGTTGTTAGTCACGGGGAATGTAAGGTATATAGAGCCACACACCACAACGTTATATTTTAAGTGTTCAACCATCCAGCCATTAACAGACAGGTTCAGTCAATATAGGAAACGGTAAAGCAATTGTTAATGATATCTGAAATCTTGGGGTCACACGCTGGCTAAATTACTGAATGTATTTGATGAGGTTGTAACTTAGTGTTGAGAGTGCTTATAGTGGTAATTATGATGTGGTATACTGGAAGTGCATTAATGTGGGCGAAATTACAGAGAGCCTTAACTGCAAGAACAAGTTCAGTCAAGCACCTTGATTAATGGGAACGTTTAAAATTCTTTGATCAGTGTTCCTTGGAACGCAGGCGAGGAAAAATGCATCATAATTTACATGTGAAAGATCCTAGAGGGATTGGCTCCAAATTTGCACACGGAAATCACTCCTTACGAAAGCAAGAGTTTCGGCAGACAGTGCAAAGTATCTCCCTCGAAAATTAGGTGTAACATATGTACACTGAGAGATAACACAACAAGTGTAAGGGGCCCAAGATTTGTAAACAGCCTCTCATTATACATAAGGAACATTACCCACATACCTCATGCGGTCTTCACGAGGGAACTTGATAAGCTCCTCTAGTTAGTTTCTTATCAGCCAAGCTGTGATTGGTTTACTGGAATGCGTGCGGCCAACATTAACAGCCTGGTTGATCAGGTTGGTCTGGGACCGGGACCCGGAGGACGCTGATCTCCGAAAACCTTCTTAAGTTATCCGTCAGATATGACAGGTCTCAAGACGACAATAATGTTTGCTTCTAAAATTACATCATACAAAGTATACAGACGTACCTGACATCAGCGACATACTATATACAGACGTACCTGACATCAGCGACATACTATATACAGACGTACCTGACATCAGCGACATACTATATACAGACGTACCTGACATCAGCGACATACTATATACAGACGTACCTGACATCAGCGACATACTATATACAGACGTACCTGACATCAGCGACATACTATATACAGACGTACCTGACATCAGCGACATACTATATACAGACGTACCTGACATCAGCGACATACTATATACAGACGTACCTGACATCAGCGACATACTATATACAGACGTACCTGACATCAGCGACATACTATATACAGACGTACCTGACATCAGCGACATACTATATACAGACGTACCTGACATCAGCGACATACTATATACAGACGTACCTGACATCAGCGACATACTATATACAGACGTACCTGACATCAGCGACATACTATATACAGACGTACCTGACATCAGCGACATACTATATACAGACGTACCTGACATCAGCGACATACTATATACAGACGTACCTGACATCAGCGACATACTATATACAGACGTACCTGACATCAGCGACATACTATATACAGACGTACCTGACATCAGCGACATACTATATACAGACGTACCTGACATCAGCGACATACTATATACAGACGTACCTGACATCAGCGACATACTATATACAGACGTACCTGACATCAGCGACATACTATATACAGACGTACCTGACATCAGCGACATACTATATACAGACGTACCTGACATCAGCGACATGCTATATACAAAGCCATTGATTATGTTGATCATTTCGGGCAACTTGTATTAATTTTATCCCCAGGATGCGACTCGCAACAGTCGACTAACACCCAGGTACCTACTTACTGCTAGGTGAACAAGGACAGCAGGTGTTTTAAAGAAACACACCCCAATGGCCGGGCTCCGAGAGTAGTGAAACTCTCTAAACTCTTCAAAGGTATATCAAAGGTCAAAGGGGATCGAACCACAGATCTCATTGTGTGGGCGGAGTGCGCTACCGACCGAGCTACCCCAGGCAAAGCTTCTCCACTGTCTGCTGTATGACCCTAGTCGGCCTAGTGGGTTTAGCGCTTCTTTTTTATTATAATAATTCACCATTCTCTTCAGCCAAGCTGGATACCCACTCTCTCTCTCTATAGTCCTTCACCTTGAAAACACGGATACTTACCCTCTCCTTCCCTCCCTCTCTCCAATACCTCTGAGGTCAGAAACACACCAACGTACGCAAATGCCTTTCCAAATGCAGTAAAGGTATTACCACTTCTGTAACTCTCCATTCTCAGAACACAAACAAGAGGTGTGGTGTCCTGTAGCTGGATTGCTGGCGCACTCAGCTCACACACTTAGGTCCAGGTGTGGTGCCCTGTAGCTGGATTGCTGGCGCACTCAGCTCACACGCTGAGGTCCAGGTGTGGTGTCCTGTAGCCGGATTGTTGGCGCACTCAGCTCACACACTGAGGTCCAGGTGTGGTGTCCTGTAGCTGGATTGCTGGCGCACTCAGCTCACACACTGAGGTCCAGGTGTGGTGTCCTGTAGCTGGATTGCTGGCGCACTCAGCTCACACACTGAGGTCCAGGTGTGGTGCCCTGTAGCTGGATTGCTGGCGCACTCAGCTCACACACTTAGGTCCAGGTGTGGTGCCCTGTAGCTGGATTGCTGGCGCACTCAGCTCACACACTGAGGTCCAGGTGTGGTGCCCTGTAGCTGGATTGCTGGCGCACTCAGCTCACACGCTGAGGTCCAGGTGTGGTGTCCTGTAGCTGGATTGCTGGCGCACTCAGCTCACACGCTGAGGTCCAGGTGTGGTGTCCTGTAGCCGGATTGTTGGCGCACTCAGCTCACACACTGAGGTCCAGGTGTGGTGTCCTGTAGCTGGATTGCTGGCGCACTCAGCTCACACACTGAGGTCCAGGTGTGGTGTCCTGTAGCTGGATTGCTGGCGCACTCAGCTCACACACTGAGGTCCAGGTGTGGTGTCCTGTAGCTGGATTGTTGGCGCACTCAGCTCACACACTGAGGTCCAGGTGTGGTGTCCTGTAGCTGGATTGCTGGCGCACTCAGCTCACACGCTGAGGTCCAGGTGTGGTGTCCTGTAGCTGGACTGCTGGCGCGCTCAGCTCACACACTGAGGTCCGGGGGTCGTTTCCCGTTTCGGGTAGAAGCATAAGAACGTGTTTCATTAAGCCACCTGCTGTCCATGTTTACCTATTAGTAAAATAGGTACCTGGGTGTTAGTCGACTAATGTACTTACCTATTTGTAGTTGCCTTTTTGTTGTTGCAGGGGTCGATTCACAGCTCCTGGGCCCACCTCGTCGCTGGTCACCTCTAGGTCTACTCTTTTCCTGGAACTTCATCGTATTTCTTCTTAAAACTATGTATGGATCCTCCCTCCACTACATCACTCATCAGATTGTTCCATTTCCTGACAACTCTGTGGCTGAAGAAATACTTCCTAACATCCGTGTCATTCATCTGAGGCTTCAGTTTCCAGTTGTAACCTCTTGTTGCTGTGTCCCATCTCTGAAACATCCAGTACCTATCCACCTTGTCAGTCCTCTCAGTATTTTATGTCGTTATCATATCCTCCCCCCATCTCTCCTGTTCTCCAGTGTCGTCATGTCGATTTCCTTTAACCTCTCCTCGTAGGACATATGCCTAAGCTCCGGGACTAGTCTTATTGCAAACCTTTGCGCTTTCTCTAGTGTGGCTCGCATCCTGGGGACAAAATTGATCTGATTTGCCCGAAATGCTCTGCATAACAAGGGTCTTGTTTTATATAATAGTATATCATTGATGTCAGCTAGGACTGTATAGTATATCATTGATGTCAGCTAGGACTGTATAGTATATCATTGATGTCAGCTAGGACTGTATAGTATATCATTGATGTCAGCTAGGACTGTATAGTATATCATTGATGTCAGCTAGGACTGTATACCTTGTACATATACTCGTAGAAATAGATTATTGTTAATATTAAAATTGAAAACACGAGACTCGGTTGTCCCTCCTTAGTTTCTAGTTAGGGTGTTACTGCCCTATCCTCCATGCCTAGTGGCAGGGTGAGTTGCCCTATCCTCCATGCCTAGTGGCAGGGTGAGTTGCCCTATCCTCCATGCCTAGTGGCAGGGTGAGTTGCCCTATCCTCCATGCCTAGTGGCAGGGTGAGTTGCCCTATCCTCCATGCCTAGTGGCAGGGTGAGTTGCCCTACCCTCCATGCCTAGTGGCAGGGTGAGTTGCCCTATCCTCCATGCCTAGTGGCAGGGTGAGTTGCCCTATCCTCCATGCCTAGTGGCAGGGTGAGTTGCCCTATCCTCCATGCCTAGTGGCAGGGTGAGTTGCCCTATCCTCCATGCCTAGTGGCAGGGTGAGTTGCCCTATCCTCCATGCCTAGTGGCAGGGTGAGTTGCCCTATCCTCCATGCCTAGTGGCAGGGTGAGTTGCCCTACCCTCCATGCCTAGTGGCAGGGTGAGTTGCCCTATCCTCCATGCCTAGTGACAGGGTGAGTTGCCCTACCCTCCATGCCTAGTGGCAGGGTGAGTTGCCCTATCCTCCATGCCTAGTGGCAGGGTGAGTTGCCCTATCCTCCATGCCTAGTGGCAGGGTGAGTTGCCCTACCCTCCATGCCTAGTGGCAGGGTGAGTTGCCCTACCCTCCATGCCTAGTGGCAGGGTGAGTTGCCCTACCCTCCATGCCTAGTGGCAGGGTGAGTTGCCCTATCCTCCATGCCTAGTGGCAGGGTGAGTTGCCCTACCCTCCATGCCTAGTGGCAGGGTGAGTTGCCCTACCCTCCATGCCTAGTGACAGGGTGAGTTGCCCTACCCTCCATGCCTAGTGGCAGGGTGAGTTGCCCTACCCTCCATGCCTAGTGGCAGGGTGAGTTGCCCTACCCTCCATGCCAAGTGTGAGGGTGGGCTGCCCTACCCTCCATGCCTAGTGGCAGGGTGAGTTGCCCTACCCTCCATGCCTAGTGACAGGGTGAGTTGCCCTACCCTCCATGCCAAGCGTGAGGGTGGGCTGCCCTACCCTCCATGCCTAGTGGCAGGGTGAGTTGCCCTACCCTCCATGCCAAGTGTGAGGGTGGGCTGTCTTACCCTCCATGCCTAGTGGCAGGGTGAGTTGCCCTACCCTCCATGCCTAGTGGCAGGGTGAGTTGCCCTATCCTCCATGCCAAGTGTGAGGGTGGGCTGCCCTACCCTCCATGCCTAGTGGCAGGGTGAGTTGCCCTACCCTCCATGCCTCCTGGGAGGGTGGGCTGCCCTCCCCTCCATGCATAGTGGGAGGATGGATTGTCCCGTCCCGAATACAGTCTACCTGGAGGGTATTCGGGGGATCAACGCCCCCAGCGGCCCGGTCTTTGACCAGGCCTCCCGGTGGATCAGGGCCTGATCAATTAGGCTGTTACTGCTGGCCGCACGTAGTCCAACGTACGAACCACAGCCCGGCTGATCCTGCACTGACTTTAGGTATCTGTCCAGCTCCCTCTTGAAGACAACCAGGGGTCTATTGGTAATTCTCCTTAGGGCTGGTGGGAGGCTGTTGAACAGTCTTGGGCCCCGAACACTTACTGTGTTTTCTCTTAGTGTACTAATGGTGCCCGTACTTTTCATTGGGTGTATGTTGCATCGCCTGCCTAGTCTGTTTGCTTTTGTAGGGAGTGATTTCTGTGTGCAGATTAGGGACCAGTCCTTCTAGGATTATCCGGGTGTAGATTGTGATGCATATCGCCTGTGCTCCAGTGAGTACAAGTCAAGTGCTTTCAAACGTTCCCAGCAGTTAAGGTGTTTGATGGAACTTATAAGTGCAGTAAAGGTTCTCGGTACATTCTCTAAATCTGCGATTTCATCTGCCTTGAATGAAGATATTGTTCTCATTATCCATTCTGTCATTTTCCTGGCAGATGTGATAGTGGCACTCTTGTGATACAGCTGCCACACATCTCTTTACAATTGCAGTGCTGTCACGTGGTACACAGTCTAGTAGAAAGAGACGGGGATACTGTGTCTATGGGAAGGAGAAATAACATCCAGAGGTACTGGAGTGTACTGAAACTCTCAGGTACTCTGACGACACTCCAGGTACATCGTGCTGGAGGTTAACCTTCACTCGGCAACCACACCTTCACCAGTCTACAGATAAGCTCATCACTCAACCATGGGTGAGCTCTCCCACCTCTTAACCATGGGTGAGCTCTCCCATCTGTTAACCGTGGGTGAACTCTCCCAGCTCACCTGCTCGTCATCACCTGCCTTACAATGCTAACACTCGTCACAGAACGATAACTGATCAATAATATATAAAAAGGTTCCGTGTTAGCTTACGATAAATTAAGGCACAACCTACCAGCTTAACACTGCTCTCTACACCTCGTAACACACTGTATGTCTCAACCAGCACATAAATCTACCACCATCATGGTGTAGGATGACTCAACCATCATGGTGTAGGATAACTCAACCATCATGGTGTAGGATGACTCAACCATCATGGTGTAGGATGACTCAACCATCATGGTGTAGGATGACTCAACCATCATGGTGTAGGATGACTCAACCATCATGGTGTAGGATGACTCAACCATCATGGTGTAGGATGACTCAACCATCATGGTGTAGGATGACTCAACCATCATGGTGTAGGATGACTCAACCATCATGGTGTAGGATGACTCAACCATCATGGTGTAGGATGACAGCTGATGACTCAACCATCATGGTGTAGGATGACAGCTGATGACTCAACCATCATGGTGTAGGATGACTCAACCATCATGGTGTAGGATGACTCAACCATCATGGTGTAGGATGACTCAACCATCATGGTGTAGGATGACAGCTGATGACTCAACCATCATGGTGTAGGATGACAGCTGATGACTCAACCATCATGGTGTAGGATGACAGCTGATGACTCAACCATCATGGTGTAGGACGACTCAACCATCATGGTGTAGGATGACAGTTGATGACTCAACCATCATGGTGTAGGATGACAGCTGATGACTCAACCATCATGGTGTAGGACGACTCAACCATCATGGTGTAGGATGACAGTTGATGACTCAACCATCATGATGTAGGATGACAGTTGATGACTCAACCATCATGGTGTAGGATGACAGCTGATGACTCAACCATCATGGTGTAAGATGACAGCTGATGACTCAACCATCATGGTGTAGGATGATAGCTGATGACTCGACCATCATGGTGTAGGATGACAGCTGATGACTCAACCATCATGGTGTAGGATGACAGCTGATGAGTCAACCATCATGGTGTAGGACGACTCAACCATCATGGTGTAGGATGACAGTTGATGACTCAACCATCATGGTGTAGGATGACAGTTGATGACTCAACCATCATGGTGTAGGATGACAGCTGATGACTCAACCATCATGGTGTAGGATGACAGCTGATGACTCAACCATCATGATGTAGGATGACAGCTGATGACTCAACCATCATGGTGTAGGATGACAGCTGATGACTCAACCATCATGGTGTAGGACGACAGCTGATGACTCAACCATCATGGTGTAGGACGACTCAACCATCATGGTGTAGGACGACAGCTGATGACTCAACCATCATGGTGTAGGATGACAGCTGATGACTCAACCATCATGATGTAGGACGACTCAACCATCATGGTGTAGGATGACTCAACAATCATGAAGTAGGATGACTCAACCATCATGGTGTAGGATGACTCAACCATCATGATGTAGGATGACTCAACAATCATGAAGTAGGATGACTCAACCATCATGGTGTAGGATGACTCAACCATCATGGTGTAGGATGACTCAACCATCATGGTGTAGGATGACTCAACAATCATGAAGTAGGATGACTCAACCATCATGATGTAGGATGACTCAACCATCATGATGTAGGATGACTCAACAATCATGAAGTAGGATGACTCAACCATCATGGTGTAGGATGACTCAACCATCATGGTGTAGGATGACTCAACCATCATGGTGTAGGACGACTCAACCATCAAGGTGTAGGATGACTCAATCATCATGGTGTAGGATGACAGTTGATGACTCAACCATCATGGTGTAGGATGACAGCTGATGACTCAACCGTCATGGTGTAGGATGACAGCTGATGACTCAACCATCATGATGTAGGATGACAATCATCATGGCGTAGGACGACTCAACGATCAAGGTGTAGGATGACTCAACCATCATGGTGTAGGATGACTCAACCATCATGGTGTAGGATGACTCAACCATCATGGTGTAGGATGACTCAACCATCATAGCGTAGGATGACTCAACCATCAAGGTGTAGAATGACTCAACCATCAAGGTGTAGGATGACTCAACCATCAAGGTGTAGGATGACTCAACCATCATGGTGTAGGATGACTCAACCATCATGGTGTAGGATGACTCAACCATCATGGTGTAGGATGACTCAACCATCATGGTGTAGGATGACTCAACCATCATGGTGTAGGATGACTCAACCATCATGGTGTAGGATGACTCAACCATCATGGTGTAGGATGACTCAACCATCATGGTGTAGGATGACTCAACCATCATGGTGTAGGATGACTCAACCATCATGGTGTAGGATGACTCAACCATCATGGTGTAGGATGACTCAACCATCATGGTGTAGGATGACTCAACCATCATGGTGTAGGATGACTCAACCATCATGGTGTAGGATGACTCAACCATCATGGTGTAGGATGACTCAACCATCAAGGTGTAGGATGACTCAACCATCATGGTTTATGATGACAGTTGATGACTCAACCATCATTGTGTAGGATCAATCAACCATCATGATGTAGGATCATTCAACCATCATGGTGTAGGATGACTACCATTCTGGTGTAGGATGACTCAGCCATCATGGTGTAGGATGACTCAACCATCATGATGTAGGATGACTCAACCATCATGGTGTAGGATGACTCAGCTATCATGTAGGATGACTCAACCATCATGGTGTAGGATGACTCAACCATCATGGTGTATGATGACAGTTGATGACTCAACCATCATGGTGTATGATGACAGTTGATGACTCAACCATCATGGTGTATGATGACAGTTGATGACTCAACCATCATGGTGTAGAATGACAGTTGATGACTCTACCATCATGGTGTAGGATGACAGTTGATGACTCAACCATCATGGTGTAGGTTGACTCAGCTATCATGTAGGATGACTCAACCATCATAGTGTATGATGACAGTTGATGGCTCAACCATCATGGTGTAGGATGACATTTGATGACTCAGTCATCATGGTGTAGGATGACAGTTGATGACTCAACCATCATGGTTTAGGATGACTCAACCATCATGGTGTAGGATAACTCAGCTATCATGTAGGATGACTCAACCATCATGGTGTAGGATGACTCAGCTATCATGTAGGATGACTCAACCATCATGGTGTAGGATGACTCAACAATCATGGTGTAGGATAACTCAGCTATCATGTAGGATGACTCAACCATCATGGTGTAGGATGACTCAGCTATCATGTAGGATGACTCAACCATCATGGTGTAGGATGACAGCTGATGAGTCAACCATCATGGTGTAGGACGACTCAACCATCATGGTGTAGGATGACAGTTGATGACTCAACCATCATGGTGTAGGATGACAGTTGATGACTCAACCATCATGGTGTAGGATGACAGTTGATGACTCAACCATCATGGTGTATGATGACAGTTGATGATTCAACCATAATTGTGTATGATGACAGTTGATGACTCAACCATCATGGTGTACGATGACAGTTGATGACTCAACCATCATGGCGTAGGATGACTCAACAATCATGGTGTAGGATAACTCAGCTATCATGTAGGATGACTCAACCATCATGGTGTAGGATGACTCAGCTATCATGTAGGATGACTCAACCATCATGGTGTATGATGACAGTTGATGACTCAACCATCATGGTGTATGATGACAGTTGATGACTCAACCATCATGGTGTTTGATGACAGTTGATGACTCAACCATCATGGTGTAGGATGACAGTTGATGACTCAGCCATCATGGTGTATGATGACAGTTGATGACTCAGCCATCATGGTGTATGATGACAGTTGATGACTCAGCCATCATGGTGTAGGATGACAGTTGATGACTCAACCATCATGGTGTATGATGACAGTTGATGACTCAACCATCATGGTGTATGATGACAATTGATGACTCAACCATCATGGTGTATGATGACAGTTGATGACTCAACCATCATGGTGTAGGACGACAGCTGATGACTCAACCATCATGGTGTAGGACGACTCAACCATCATGGTGTAGGACGACTCAACCATCATGGTGTAGGACGACAGCTGATGACTCAACCATCATGGTGTTGGACGACTCAACCATCATGGTGTAGGATGACAGCTGATGACTCAACCATCATGATGTAGGACGACTCAACCATCATGGTGTAGGATGACTCAACAATCATGAAGTAGGATGACTCAACCATCATGGTGTAGGATGACTCAACCATCATGATGTAGGATGACTCAACAATCATGAAGTAGGATGACTCAACCATCATGGTGTAGGATGACTCAACCATCATGGTGTAGGATGACTCAACCATCATGGTGTAGGACGACTCAACCATCAAGGTGTAGGATGACTCAATCATCATGGTGTAGGATGACAGTTGATGACTCAACCATCATGGTGTAGGATGACAGCTGATGACTCAACCGTCATGGTGTAGGATGACAGCTGATGACTCAACCATCATGATGTAGGATGACAATCATCATGGCGTAGGACGACTCAACGATCAAGGTGTAGGATGACTCAACCATCATGGTGTAGGATGACTCAACCATCATGGTGTAGGATGACTCAACCATCATGGTGTAGGATGACTCAACCATCATAGCGTAGGATGACTCAACCATCAAGGTGTAGAATGACTCAACCATCAAGGTGTAGGATGACTCAACCATCAAGGTGTAGGATGACTCAACCATCATGGTGTAGGATGACTCAACCATCATGGTGTAGGATGACTCAACCATCATGGTGTAGGATGACTCAACCATCATGGTGTAGGATGACTCAACCATCATGGTGTAGGATGACTCAACCATCATGGTGTAGGATGACTCAACCATCATGGTGTAGGATGACTCAACCATCATGGTGTAGGATGACTCAACCATCATGGTGTAGGATGACTCAACCATCATGGTGTAGGATGACTCAACCATCATGGTGTAGGATGACTCAACCATCATGGTGTAGGATGACTCAACCATCATGGTGTAGGATGACTCAACCATCATGGTGTAGGATGACTCAACCATCATGGTGTAGGATGACTCAACCATCAAGGTGTAGGATGACTCAACCATCATGGTTTATGATGACAGTTGATGACTCAACCATCATTGTGTAGGATCAATCAACCATCATGATGTAGGATCATTCAACCATCATGGTGTAGGATGACTACCATTCTGGTGTAGGATGACTCAGCCATCATGGTGTAGGATGACTCAACCATCATGATGTAGGATGACTCAACCATCATGGTGTAGGATGACTCAGCTATCATGTAGGATGACTCAACCATCATGGTGTAGGATGACTCAACCATCATGGTGTATGATGACAGTTGATGACTCAACCATCATGGTGTATGATGACAGTTGATGACTCAACCATCATGGTGTATGATGACAGTTGATGACTCAACCATCATGGTGTAGAATGACAGTTGATGACTCTACCATCATGGTGTAGGATGACAGTTGATGACTCAACCATCATGGTGTAGGTTGACTCAGCTATCATGTAGGATGACTCAACCATCATAGTGTATGATGACAGTTGATGGCTCAACCATCATGGTGTAGGATGACATTTGATGACTCAGTCATCATGGTGTAGGATGACAGTTGATGACTCAACCATCATGGTTTAGGATGACTCAACCATCATGGTGTAGGATAACTCAGCTATCATGTAGGATGACTCAACCATCATGGTGTAGGATGACTCAGCTATCATGTAGGATGACTCAACCATCATGGTGTAGGATGACTCAACAATCATGGTGTAGGATAACTCAGCTATCATGTAGGATGACTCAACCATCATGGTGTAGGATGACTCAGCTATCATGTAGGATGACTCAACCATCATGGTGTAGGATGACAGCTGATGAGTCAACCATCATGGTGTAGGACGACTCAACCATCATGGTGTAGGATGACAGTTGATGACTCAACCATCATGGTGTAGGATGACAGTTGATGACTCAACCATCATGGTGTAGGATGACAGTTGATGACTCAACCATCATGGTGTATGATGACAGTTGATGATTCAACCATAATTGTGTATGATGACAGTTGATGACTCAACCATCATGGTGTACGATGACAGTTGATGACTCAACCATCATGGCGTAGGATGACTCAACAATCATGGTGTAGGATAACTCAGCTATCATGTAGGATGACTCAACCATCATGGTGTAGGATGACTCAGCTATCATGTAGGATGACTCAACCATCATGGTGTATGATGACAGTTGATGACTCAACCATCATGGTGTATGATGACAGTTGATGACTCAACCATCATGGTGTTTGATGACAGTTGATGACTCAACCATCATGGTGTAGGATGACAGTTGATGACTCAGCCATCATGGTGTATGATGACAGTTGATGACTCAGCCATCATGGTGTATGATGACAGTTGATGACTCAGCCATCATGGTGTAGGATGACAGTTGATGACTCAACCATCATGGTGTATGATGACAGTTGATGACTCAACCATCATGGTGTATGATGACAATTGATGACTCAACCATCATGGTGTATGATGACAGTTGATGACTCAACCATCATGGTGTTTGATGACAGTTGATGACTCAACTATCATGGTGTAGGATGACAGTTGATGACTCAGCCATCATGGTGTATGATGACAGTTGATGACTCAGCCATCATGGTGTATGATGACAGTTGATGACTCAACCATCATGGTGTTTGATGACAGTTGATGACTCAACCATCATGGTGTTTGATGACAGTTGATGACTCAACCATCATGGTGTATGATGACAGTTGATGACTCAACCATCATGGTGTATGATGACAGTTGATGACTCAGCCATCATGGTGTATGATGACAGTTGATGACTCAACCATCATGGTGTTTGATGACAGTTGATGACTCAACCATCATGGTGTATGATGACAGTTGATGACTCAACCATCATGGTGTTTGATGACAGTTGATGACTCAACCATCATGGTGTATGATGACAGTTGATGACTCAGCCATCATGGTGTATGATGACAGTTGATGACTCAACCATCATGGTGTTTGATGACAGTTGATGACTCAACCATCATGGTGTTTGATGACAGTTGATGACTCAACCATCATGGTGTTTGATGACAGTTGATGACTCAACCATCATGGTGTAGGATGACAGTTGATGACTCAACCATCATGGTGTAGGATGACAGTTGATGACTCAACCATCATGGTGTATGATGACAGTTGATGACTCAGCCATCATGGTGTATGATGACAGTTGATGACTCAACCATCATGATGTATGATGACAGTTGATGACTCAACCATCATGGTGTTTGATGACAGTTGATGACTCAACCATCATGGTGTATGATGACAGTTGATGACTCAACCATCATGGTGTATGATGACAGTTGATTCAACCATCATGGTGTAGGATGACAGTTGATGACTCAACCATCATGGTGTAGGATGACAGTTGATGACTCAACCATCATGGTGTATGATGACAGTTGATGACTCAACCATCATGGTGTTTGATGACAGTTGATGACTCAACCATCATGGTGTATGATGACAGTTGATGACTCAGCCATCATGGTGTATGATGACAGTTGATGACTCAGCCATCATGGTGTATGATGACAGTTGATGACTCAGCCATCATGGTGTATGATGACAGTTGATGACTCAGCCATCATGGTGTATGATGACAGTTGATGACTCAGCCATCATGGTGTATGATGACAGTTGATGACTCAACCGTCATGGTGTATGATGACAGTTGATGACTCAACCGTCATGGTGTATGATGACAGTTGATGACTCAGCCATCATGGTGTATGATGACAGTTGATGACTCAGCCATCATGGTGTATGATGACAGTTGATGAGTCACCTTAGTGAATGGAAGAACTACAATAGTAATAATGTGTTAATATGGTCGCTAACTTTATTATATACATAAAATATTAAACATTATTCCTGCCTAAAACAATTACATTACAACTAATGTAACAATGATAATGTAACAATGATAATGTAACACTGATAATAATGTAACAATGATAATGTAACAATGATAATGAATAAAATGATGTGCCTTCACCATGTGAGGTAGCGTAGCAGCACTGTAGTGACGTGCAACAGTTCTGTAGCGACGTGCAGTAGTTCTGTAGCGACGTGCAGCAGCACTATATTGACCTGCAGCAGTTCTGTAGCGACGTGCAACAGTTCTGTAGCGACGTGCAGTAGTTCTGTAGCGACGTGCAGCAGTTCTGTAGCGACGTGCAGTAGTTCTGTAGCGACGTGCAGCAGTTCTGTAGCGACGTGCAGCAGTACTGTAGCGACGTGCAGCAGTTCTGTAGCGACGAGCAGCAGCACTGTAGTGACGTGCAGCAGTTCTGTAGTGACTTGCAGCAGCTCTGGAGTGACGTGCAGTAGTTCTGTAGCGACGTGCAGCAGTTCTGTAGTAACATGCAGCAGTTCTGTAGTGACGTGCAGCAGTTCTGTAATGACATGCAGCAGTTCTGTAGTGATGTGCAGTAGTTCTGTAGTGATGTGCAGTAGTTCTGTAGCGACGTGCAGCAATGTCGGGAGGGTTCGTGGAGATGTGATGGTTGGAGTTACACACTCGTTGGATGGTAACACATATATTAGCAGTGTGTGAGAGGGAGAGGCCCAGCCTGCCTGTGTTGCCTGTAGACCTAAGCGTGGAGAACTGAGAGAGTTACAGGGATTCTCACGCACACATGCGCATCACATGACGTCACACATGCTAGTCGCTGAGCCTACGGAAAGGGAGCCTAAATATATACATGGATGATACGATCTACAACATACTACACAAGTATAAGTATAGGGAATTCAGTAGTTATACTGACAGCTCGGTCATGTTACATATGTCGTCTCAATATACAATACTATGCTAAAGGCTGAACAGGCAGGTGGGTCTGGGCTGATTCTATACAATAAGAAAGACATATGTAACTTAGAACTAATGGATGGTAATGGATGTTAACATAATGGGTGTTAATGTAATGCATTATGAATTCTAAGAACAAATCATGGTATAATTAAGGATGGAATTGATCGATCGATCTGTTTTCATGCACTCTACGGATTCTGAGGAAGAATATATATATTTACAAAGGTGAAAGTAATTAACAGCAAAGGCAAATCTGGCGCACTCAGATCATTACTGCTAAATTCTCAGAATTCGGAGGGAACGTGAACACAAAAAAAAAAAAATTCTGAAAACTGATCAGCTAATAATAAATACACAGTGGACACTTCATTCATCTTGAACATCTAATTAAACAGGCTATGTACATGTAAACCCAACTCTGCGAGGGTAAGATTTACATATGCAGAATGGTTATCATCCTTGGGAGGATTGAATTCCTTTGCAATGGCAACACATGCCTTGACTGAGGGAGATCTGAACAAGTATCTACAAAAGATACAGCTACATTCACTAGTGACTGTGGAATTACTGACTGGTATACTCTTCTGCTTGGAGTACCCAACTCGGCTGTTTGATACAGTAATTCTTGACAGTCACTAATGGGTGCTGGTGGCTTCACAGTCAGAATAAGATCTTCCTGGAACAGGAATCGAATCACACCAGACCACAAGGGATCGGTTCTTTCTTACTGGAGGAATGAACAAACTCGGTGGAGTGGATGACTCTCTCTGGTTGAAAAAAAAAAAAAACGCTCTAACACGCAATAAGAGCAAGGGAAAACGGATCTTTCACTGCAAGCACGGGTAAAAGAAATGAATACGGTCGACAATACTGCTATTCATTCTGAGCCGCACACAGTGACACGAGGTATCAGCTTTTGAGACTGCTCTATAAACGTTAAGATGTGAAAGTTACTCGAGAAACAACTTTTTACATTGCAAGGATTACTGTCAACGAGGATAGTATCACCATCTGGAACACAAGGAACAACAACACTCAAGTGAGTACACTAGCCACAGAAACGTCTTTCTGCAACGGCTTGTGACATCAGCAAGAGATGGCATAACTCGTTGCAAGTCAAGTTCTTCTCAAAGCGTCCCCTGGAAGGAACGACTACTTGAACAAGCGCCATCGCAAGGATAGTAGTCTCAGCACCCAGGGTTGGCTGAGGTTACTCTGAAACTCGAGGTAACTGTACACTGTCCTGCGTGCACGATATTGTGACTGGATTCCAGACAGGAGTGACAGTATTACTAGTGCCTGACCGCTCGGCTACGTTAATAAGTAATTCACGGATCTATATTAACTTAATCTGAACTTCACATTTTGCAGCACTTTAACAAATCTCAGTTACAAGCTGTGAGAACAAACACATTGTCTAAGAGCTAGGTAATGTCTTTCAGTCAGTAAGGGGATATTGGGACTGTGGGCTGATTCATATTGACTTTAACTGGCATGATACACTGAGTGAGCATTCAGAAGTGACTGGGACATCTCAGGGAACTTAATCGAGGACATAAAAGCAAGAATAGTAGAGAGAATATATATGACACAGTAAGCTTAAATGGGAAGAAAATACTTAACTATTCTGCATAAGTAAAGAAAAAATAACAAAACACACTGTGGAGCAAGTAAAACTCAAAAAAAAAAAAAATACTCAACTGGATAAGCAACACTTTGAAAATCAAGAGACATTGTACTTTACTCAGATCAAATTTACTCAAATTTACTTTAATTTGAATTAATGGCACAGTGAGTTGTCTTTACTCTCAGTTCAATAAGGAAATTCAACAATAAATGATAAATCAATTAAAAATAATGAAATATAATCAATAAATCTTGTGCAAAATGAAAATGGACTGGGAAAGCAATTCTGAAAAAAAAAAAAAAATAGTGACACAAAGAATAAAATATTATGCACAGAACAAGAAATATAAAACTGAAGTCACAGAATATTGCACTGAAATAAACTGTAGCAATATTGCAATGAACAATTACTAATTAAAAAGTACTGCACAACAGAACACTACAAAAAATATTTCTGAAAGAATTAATGGCAGCACAATATTTGCACAAGAATCATTGCAAAATGAGGCAATACTGCAGTAAAATAAAAAAAAAAACTGCACACACAAGAAAATGCAGTTTACACAGCAAAAAAAATTATCAAGGAATGAACTGATTGAACAGTAACTCTTAACTGCAGCTTAAGCAACACTGAACAAGCAAAAGAATGATTTACTTTAAAAAGTTAAAAACTGCACTAATAGTGAATTTGTTCAATGAAATGAAAAATAATAAAGGCAAAAATACAAAACAGAGAAAGGATAACACTTACAATAATGCAGGAACAAAACACATCAATATATGCACAATTCTATGAGAATTTTCTTGCAATAAGATCTTGTGTTGACAAAAATTGGAAGATAATTGTCTGTCTTCAACAAAATAATGGCACTATTGTCTGTGGATATAGAACAAATTAGACACTGACTAAATAAAAGAATTAACACAAAAGAATGTTCAACACAGCAAAAATAGTAAATGAATTAATACAAAAACAGCAAATGCCAAGAGAATACACAAATGCCAAGAGAAAAATTAACTGAGACAACACTGAGTTGTGATGCAGAATATAAGTTACTGAAATACTTCACTGCATAAATTACTGTGCAAGGAACACAGTACTGTGAACACAAGATAATTGTGAAGTGTAAACACAAGTCTATACTGCTTATATAGTGCACACAACAAGGAAAAACGTTAAAGTACTTACTTCAAGTATATAAAAAAAGAATACAACACAACAGACATAAAATAAAGCACAAAAATTAAACAATGAAGAAGAAAAAATAAATATTGCAAACAGGATGTAATGAACACTGAGTCTAATCAAAAGTCACTGAAAAGAAATGCTACTGAGGAATCACTGAAAAAGAAATGTCACTAAGAAATCACTGAGAAAAAAACTCTCAACACTCGCAAATGTCTATAAACGTTGATGGTGAAGAGGAAGCAGGATGGTGGTGGTGGAGGTCTGAGTCTCGTGGGCTGGCAGCGACTCTCCACTAAAAAAAAAACCATACCACAGGCGGGATTGAACCCGCGGTCAGAGAATCTCAAAACTCCAGACCGTCTCGAAGAATCTGCACACACAGGAGGCTTTTATGTTGGCGCACAGGGACGAAGGAACAATCTAGCGTCTTGACCTCCCATGTGGTCCATAAAATAAGGTGCTAGGACCTGTTATAAGGGTAAAAAAAAAAAACAGTAGTGGTGGAAGGTGTGGGTGGTTGAGGCGCGCTGAGACACTGTGTGGGCCTGCGGCAACCAACATGCTCTAGGTACACCTGCACAGGGATGGTACAAGCACTCAGGATGGCTTGGAACTTGGAGCACAAACGATGGTGAAGGCTGGAACTCACGTGGTTTGCTTGAGTACTGGGTTAGTCACCTGGGTTAGTTGCTGGCTTGCTTGGCTTAAACCTTCACACAGGCTGGCTTGAGAACTTGTAACGATGAGCACAGCAGGGGTGGAAAGCTGGCTTAGCAGGCAAGGCTGATACTTAAGACAGGCTGGATAGTGTAGGGCTGACTTCCCCCCATAGACTGGCTTGGTGGCTTGGCTTAATTTGCAAACTCGGGTCAACCCCTCGGAAGTAATGCAAATAAGCAAATAAAACAATAAGATACAAAGACTGACCAGGAAGCAAACAGGCTGGTTGACGCTTGCTAGGGTAGCTGGCTGCTAGGCTAAGCCTGCCGGTGACACAAAATGTCCGTCGGTTGGTATAAGTCAATCTCTGTACATCGGCATAAATATGAAATTTACGGCCTCACTGCTGGCACCATTTGTCGGGAGGGTTCGTGGAGATGTGGAGTTAAACACACTCGTTGGATGGTAACACATATATTAGTGTGTGAGAGGGAGAGGCCCAGCCTGCCTGTGTTGCCTGTAGACCTAAGCGTGGAGAACTGAGAGAGTTACAGGGATTCTCATGCACACATGCGCATCATGTGACGTCACACATGCAAGTCGTTGAGCCTACTGAAAAGGAGCCTAAATATATACATGGATGATACGATCTACAATATACTACACAAGTATAAGTATAAGGAATTCAGTAGCTATACTGACAGTTCTGTAGCGATATGCAGTTCTGTAGTGACGTGCAGCTGCTCTGTAGTGATGCGCAGCAGCTCTGTAGTGACGCTAAGCAGCTTTGTAGTGACATGCAGCAGCAGCTCTGTAATTACGTGCAGCAGCTCTGTAGTGACGTGCAGCAGTTTGTAGTGACGTGCAGCAGTTTGTAGTGACGTGCAGCAGCTCTGTAGCGAAGTGCAGGAGTTCTGTTGCAGCAGATCTGTAGTGGGGTGCAGCAACTCTGCTGCGACGTGCAGAAGCTCTGTAGTAACGTGCAACAGCTCTGTAGTGACGTACAGCAGTTCTGTAGAGACGTGCTGCGTCGTGCAAATTAAGAAGACATTCCGTTCAGCAGTTGTCGCAGAGCAGTGTAACAGTGACATTGATGTGGCAGCCAAACAGTGCTCTGTGTAACACCAATGACATTGATGTGGCAGCCAAACAGTGCTCTGTGTAACACCACTGACATTGGTGTGGCAGCCAAGCAGTGCTGAAGCCAGAGTTTGACGGGGCACACAAAATATGATATAGATGATCCTACCACAGGTACAGTAGCTACCACAGCTACAGTAGCTACCACAGCTACAGTAGCTACAGCAGCTACCACAGGTACAGCAGCTACCACAGGTACAGCAGCTACCACAGGTACAGCAGCTACCACAGCTACAGCAGCTACCACAGGTACAGCAGCTACCACAGCTACAGCAGCTACCACAGCTACAGCAGCTACCACAGCTACAGCAGCTACCACAGCTACAGTAGCTACCACAGGTACAGTAGCTACCACAGCTACAGTAGCTACAGCAGCTACCACAGGTACAGCAGCTACCACAGGTACAGCAGCTACCACAGGTACAGCAGCTACCACAGGTACAGCAGCTACCACAGGTACAGCAGCTACCACAGCTACAGCAGCTACCACAGGTACAGTAGCTACCACAGCTACAGTAGCTACCACAGCTACAGTAGCTACCACAGCTACAGTAGCTACAGCAGCTACCACAGGTACAGCAGCTACCACAGGTACAGCAGCTACCACAGGTACAGCAGCTACCACAGCTACAGCAGCTACCACAGCTACAGCAGCTACCACAGCTACAGTAGCTACCACAGCTACAGCAGCTACCACAGGTACAGCAGCTACCACAGGTACAGCAGCTACCACAGGTACAGCAGCTACCACAGGTACAGCAGCTACCACAGCTACAGCAGCTACCACAGCTACAGCAGCTACCACAGCTACAGTAGCTACCACAGCTACAGTAGCTACAGCAGCTACCACAGGTACAGCAGCTACCACAGGTACAGCAGCTACCACAGGTACAGCAGCTACCACAGGTACAGCAGCTACCACAGGTACAGCAGCTACCACAGCTACAGCAGCTACCACAGCTACAGTAGCTACCACAGCTACAGTAGCTACCACAGCTACAGTAGCTACAGCAGCTACCACAGGTACAGCAGCTACCACAGATACAGCAGCTACCACAGGTACAGTAGCTACCACAACTACAGTAGCTACCACAGCTACAGCAGCTACCACAGCTACAGCAGCTACCACAGCTACAGTAGCTACCACAGGTACAGCAGCTACCACAGCTACAGCAGCTACCACAGGTACAGCAGCTACCACAGGTACAGCAGCTACCACAGCTACAGCAGCTACCACAGCTACAGCAGCTACCACAGCTACAGCAGCTACCACAGGTACCACAGCTACAGCAGCTACCACAGGTACAGTACCTACCACAGGTACAGCAGCTACCACAGGTACAGTAGCTACCACAGCTACAGTAGCTACCACAGCTACAGTAGCTACAGCAGCTACCACAGGTACAGTACCTACCACAGGTACAGTAGCTACCACAGGTACAGTAGCTACCACAGGTACAGCAGCTACCACAGGTACAGTAGCTACCACAGCTACAGTAGCTACCACAGCTACAGTAGCTACAGCTACCACAGGTACAGTAGCTACCACAGGTACAGTAGCTACCACAGCTACAGTAGCTACCACAGGTACAGTAGCTACCACAGCTACAGTAGCTACCACAGCTACAGCAGCTACCACAGCTACAGCAGCTACCACAGCTACAGTAGCTACCACAGCTACAGCAGCTACCACAGGTACAGCAGCTACCACAGCTACAGTAGCTACCACAGCTACAGCAGCTACCACAGCTACAGCAGCTACCACAGCTACAGCAGCTACCACAGGTACAGCAGCTACCACAGGTACAGTAGCTACCACAGCTACAGCAGCTACCACAGGTACAGCAGCTACCACAGCTACAGTAGCTACAGCAGCTACCACAGCTAAAGTAGCTACCACAGCTACAGCAGCTGCCACAGGTACAGCAGCTGCCACAGGTACAGCAGCTGCCACAGGTACAGCAGCTGCCACAGGTACAGCAGCTACCACAGGTACAGCAGCTACCACAGGTACAGCAGCTGCCACAGGTACAGCAGCTACCACAGCTACAGCAGCTACTACAGCTACAGTAGCTACCACAGCTACAGCAGGTACCACAGCTACCGTAGCAACCACAGGTACAGCAGCTACCACAGGTACAGTAGCTACCACAGCACTAACACCATAGCACTAATGCCCACAGCGCTGGTGCTGATTCAGTTTCAGCCCCCAGCCTTATTGACAGTACAGACTCTACTAGGGACCCTACCACAGTCACCACTAAAACCTTAAATATACAACCATCATTGCACAAGACCATAGCCCACATTACAGATGTAGGGGAGGAGTCTCCTCCTCCTGCTGAGGAAAGTAGATGGAATCCAGGACGAGATGGCCCTGGCGTAGATACTGAGGATTATAGTGCAGTCCCTGAACCTGCAGAAATTGACAACACACCTCCCAACAATTCTATCCAACCAAAAGTGAAATTGTGCAAATACTATGTTTGGGGCATCTGTAAGCATGGAATATCAGGAAAAAAAATGGGACATGCAACTTTGAGCATCCCAAAAAATGTAGCGACCTCCTGTCTAAAGGGGTGTGTCATTCTTCTTCCTGTGCTTTCTTTCACCCAAAAATGTGTCACTCCTCGGTCCTCCAAAAGCAGTGTTACAACATCAGCTGCCCTGTATACCATCTAAAAGGGACCAGGAGGCACAGACCCCACAAGACAATAGTAGCTACGACAACCCAATTCCAGATGATTTTTTAGTGGCAGGAAACGGAAAAAGAAAATGGAAGGAAATAAAAATAGTCCACCTTGGAGCCTTGTTGGACTATAGGCACAGCCAGTGGCCCCCTATGGCCCTCCAGAACTACAACTACTGATGCGAATAACAAAAATCTCCCCAGCAAACACAAAATACAACCTCGTTTATATTTGGTAATATACTGGGCCTTAAGCCATCCACAAACAACAAAATACCTTTATCAGTGGACTTCTAGAGGAGTCTAATGCAATGTTTGCAGCCTTCACAGAGACCTACACAAAAGATCACTTTGACAGTGAAATATGGATAAGTGGGTATAACCTTTTTACATGCGACAGAAAGAACAGGCAACAAGGGGGAGTTGGCCTGTATGTCAGAGTCGCTCATCTGCACAAAGTTGCTGAACACCACAAATGAGGTAGTTGAAGTTCTATCAATAAAGATCGAGAACCAAAACCTAGTCATCGTGGTTGTATATAAACCACCAGATGCAACCTCCCAACAGTTCAAGGAACAGCTACTGAATATTGATTACTGTCTGGAAAACCTTCCAGCTCCATCCCCAAACATCTTACTGCTTGCTGATTTCAACCTAAGGCATACAAAAATGGAAGAATGTTGTGAATAATGCTATAGCAGAAACAATCCCTGAAGGCAGCGCAAATGAAAGGTCACACACACACGAGCTACTAAGTCTCAGCAATAAACGCACCTTAAGCCAGCAGATAGTGGTGCCAACAAGACTGGAAAACACACTTAACCTGATCTTCACAAATAATGAGGACCTGGTAAGAGACATCATAATATAAAAAAGCAACTAATTCCGATCACAATCTAATCGAAGTCCTGACTTACATGCACGGGGGTCCTGATCAGTAAAATGCATGTAACTGTGAAGGTGTCTTCACAAAATACAATTTCAATAAGAACATCAGCTGGGACCAGGTAAACCATGTTTTAAATGAATCATATTGGGAAGATATCTTAAATAACATGGATCCAAACCAGTGTCTTGAAAAGATCAACTTCTTGGCAGCTGAATCGTGTTCTAGGCATATTATCCCAAGAAAGAAGAGCAGGAGTAAACTGGAGAAAGAAAGATGCTTCCTCTACAGAAGACGACGAAGAATCACTGAACTCCTCAGGAATGCTAGAATATCTGATACACGGAAGGAAGCGCTGACCAGGGAAGTGGAAACTATCGAACTTAAGTTAAAGGACTCTTACAGGAACCAGGAGAGACAGAAGGAACTTAAAGCTATTAGTAAAATTGAAAGAAATTCGAAATATTTCTTTTCATATGCCCAAAACAAGGCACTTACTCAGACAGGATGGGACTTACACAGATGACAACTAGGAAATGAATGAAATGCTGAAATCCCAGTATGACTGTGTTTAGTGAGCCACTAATCAGTCTGAGGATCGACAATCCAAATGATTAGTTCATGAATGAGCCTCCAAATCCCATCAATGTATGCCAGATTTCCGGCATTACCCTAACTCTGATAGACTTTGAAAAAGCCATTGACAACATGCCCGTGCACTCAGCCCCAGGCTCAGACTTGTGGAACTCTGTGTTCATTAAGAACTGCAAGAAATCCCTCTCACGTGCCCTAAGTATACTATGGAGAAGGAGCTTAGACATGGGTGAAATTCCACAGTCACTTAAAACAACGGATATAGCCCCACTCCATAAAGGTGGTAGCAAAGCATTAGCTAATAACTATAGATCAATAGCACTAACGTCCCACATCATAAAAATCTTGGAAAGACTACTAAAAAGCATGATTGCAAATCACCTGGATTCCCAAAAACTGCACAATCCAGGGCAACATGTGTTCAGGGCAGGTCGCTCCTGCCTCTCACAACTACTGGATCACTATGATATGGCCTTGGATTCACTGGAAGAAAAACAATGCAGATGTAATATACACAGACTTTGCAAAAGCGTTTGACAAGTGCGATCATGGTGTAATAGCGCACAAAATACTTGCTAAAGGAATAACTGGCAAAGTGGGGAGATGGATCATCAACTTCCTAACCAATCGAACACAAAGAGTAGTGGTCAACAGAGTTAAATCGGAGGCTGCCATAGTGAAGAGCTCTGTTCCACAAGGCACAGTACTTGCCCCCATCCTGTTCCTCATCCTCATATCAGACATAGACAGAGATGTAATCCACAGCACCGTATCATCTTTTGCAGATGATACTAGGATCTGCATGAGGCTGTCATCTATTGAGGACGCGGTTAACCTCTAAGAAGATATAAACAAAGTTTTCCAATGGGCAACGGAAAACAATACGATGTTCAATGAGGACAAATTCCAACTACTCCGTTATGGAAAACTGGAGGAGATAACTAGAACAGAGTATACTACAAACTCTAGCCATACAATAGAGCGGAAAAATAATGTAAGGGACCTGGGAGTAGTAATGTCTGAGGATCTCACTTTCAAGGATGACAACAGTGCCACGATCACAAGTGCAAAGAAAATGATAGGATGGATATTGAGAACGTTCAAAACGAGAGATGCCAAGCCAATGATGATCCTTCTCAAATCGCTTGTCCTCTCTAGCAAGTACCTGCCCCGGGTTGCTAGGTGGCGCTGATACAACACCAATGCAAGGACTGCGATGGTGAACCAATATGTACACTCGCCAAAACTAGGAAAGTAATATACACAAAACTTAAACGTACTCTTTACAATCAGCATGATGGAGGAGCATGAGAAAGTATTGATCTACCACCACCTCTTCTTCCTCACAAAATTCCCACCATTCCACCTAAAAAATTCCCACCATACCACGTACAAAACTCTCACTATTCCACCTACAAATTTCTCAGCGTCTAACAAAGTGAGTTTCAAGTCATCTTGCAGTAAGTTGTGGAGACTGAACTGATGCTGGAGTTATTTGACCTGACTAGTCTGCACTGAATGTTGCATAGATAACTGTTGGCACTGTTTGGTGCCACACCCTCTACACCACCACCGCACCTACACCACCACCGCACCTACACCACCACCGCACCTACACCACCACACCCTTTATACTACCACACCCTCTGTACTACCACACCCTCTGTACTACCACACCCTCTACACTACCACACTCTACACCACCACACCCTTTATACTACCACACCCTCTGTACTACCACACCCTCTGTACTACCACACCCTCTGTACTACCACACCCTCTGTACTACCACACCCTCTACACTACCACACTCTACACCACCACACCCTTTATACTACCACACCCTCTGTACTACCACACCCTCTGTACTACCACACCCTCTGTACTACCACACCCTCTACACTACCACACTCTACACCACCACACCCTCTATACGACCACACCCTCTGTACTACCACACCCTCTGTACTACCACACCCTCTACACTACCACACCCTCCACACTACCACACCCTCCGTTCTACCACACCCTCTACACCACCACACCCTCTATACTACACCCTTTACACCACCACACCTTCTATGCCACCACATCCTCTATACCACCACATCCTCTATACTACCACATCCTCTACACCACCACATCCTCTATACTACCACATCCTCTATACTACCACATCCTCTACACCACCACATCCTCTATACTACCACATCCTCTACACCACCACACCTTCTATGCCACCACATCCTCTACACCACCACATCCTCTATACTACCACATCCTCTACACCACCACATCCTCTATACTACCACATCCTCTACACCACCACACCCTCTATGCCACCCCACCCTCTATGCCACCACACCCTCTATGCCACCACACACACTACACCACCACACTACACCACCACCACCACACCACACTACACCACCACCACCACCACCACCACCACACACACTATACCACCACACTACACCACACCCTCTACACCACACTCTACACCACCACCACCACACTACACACCCTCTACACCACCACACTACACCACCACACTATACCACCACCACACTACACCACACCCTCAACACCACCACACACTCTACACCACCACACTCTCTATACCACCACAACACCCTTTACACCTCCTGGAGTATACCTGGAGAGGGTTTCGGGGGTCAGTGCCCCCGCGGCTCGGTCTGAGACCAGGCCTCGTGGTGGATCAGGGTCTGATCAACCAGACTGTTGCTGCTGGCTGCACGCAAACTGACGTACGAACCACAGCCCGGTTGGTCATGTACTGACTAGGCGCCTGTCTAGTGCCTTCTTGAACACAGCCAGAGGTCTATTGGTAATCCCCCTTATGTATGCTGGGAGGCAGTTGAACAGCCTTGGACCCCGGACACTTATTGTGTTCTCTCTCAGTGTACTGGTGGCGCCCCTGCTTTTCATTGGAGGAATGTTGCATTTCCTGCCAAGTCTTTTGCTTTCATAGGGAGTGATTTTCGTGTGCAAGTTTGGTACTAATTCCTCTAAGATTTTCCAAGTGTATATTATCTTGTATCTCTCACGCCTGCTCTCCAGGGAATACAGATCAAGGGACTTCAACCGTTCCCAGTAATTTAGGTGTCTTATCGTACTTATGTGTGCCGTGAAAGTTCTTTGTACACTCTCCAGGTCAGCAATTTCGCCTGCCTTGAAGGGGCAGTTAGTGTGCAGCAGTATTCCAGCCTAGAGAGCACAAGAAATTTGAAGAGAATCATCATGGGCTTGGCGTCCCTAGTTTTGAAGTTTCTCATTATCCATCCTATCATTTCCCTAACAGATGCGGTAGATACAATGTTGTGGTCTTTGAAGGCGAGATCCTCTGACATTATCACTCCCAGGTCCTTCACATTACTTTTTCGCTCAATTGCATGGTTAGAATTTGTTGTGTACCCTGATACAGTTTTTATTTCCTCAAGTTTTCCATATCTTAGTTGAAATTTCTCTTCATTGATCTGCATTTTGTGTTGAGTGGCCCATTTGAAGATTTGGTTTATGTCCACTTAGTCTTGCGGTGTCTTCGATGGAGGTCACTGTCATGGCAATTCAGGTGTCATCCGCAAAGAAAAACACGGAACTATGGCTTACATCTCTGTCAGATATGAGGATGAGGAATAGAATGGGAGCAGCACTGTGCCTTGTGGAACAGAGCTTTTCACCTTAGCTGCCTCAGACTTTACTCTGTTTACTATTACTCTTTGTGTTAGAACACAAAGAGTAATAGAAAGCAGGAAGTTAAAGATCCATCTACCAACTTTTCCTCTTATTCCTTTATCCTGCATTTTGTGTACTACTACTACATGGTCACACTTGTCGAAAGCTTTTGCAAAGTCTGTGTATACATCTGTATTTTGTTTATTCTCTACAGCATCCAGGACCTTGTCATAGTGATCCAGTAGCTGGGACAGGCAGGAGCGACCTGCTCTAAACCTGTGTTGCCCTGGGTTATGTAACTGATGGGTATCTAGGTGGTTGGCGATCTTGCTTCTTAGAACCCTTTCAAAGATTTTTTTGATTTGGGATGTTAGTATTATCGGTCTGTAGTTCTTTGCAATTGCCTTACTGCCACCTTTGTAGAGTGGGGCTATGTCTATTGCTGAAGGCACGTGACAGGGGCTTCTTGCATTTCTTGACGAAAACTGAGTTTCGTGAGTCTGGGCCTAGGGCAGAGTGCATGGACATGTCATTTATTGCCTTTTGAGTCTTGTGGTGTAAGGATAATATCCAAGCTTTTTGAGACGATCAGATTTTGGGTCTCGTTCATAAAGAATTCATTTGGATTGTCGACCCTTAGTCTGGGCAGCGGCTCGCTGAACACTGAGTCATATTGGGACTATAGTATCTCACTCATTTCTTGGCTGTCATCTGTGTGTATCCCATCTCGCCTAAGCAGGGGCCCAATATTGGATGTTGTTTTTCCCTTAGATTTGGCCTAAGAGAAGTATTTTGTTTTGTTTTTTCAACTTCCTTTATGGCTTTAAGTTCTTCCTGCGATTCTTGTCTCCTGTAATATTCCTTTGGCATAAGTTCGACATTTTCAATTTTATTAACCAGTGCCTCCCTTCGTATTTCAGATATATATTGACCCCTCTCAGCAGCTCTGTTACTCTTCTCCTACATCTGTATAGGGAGGATCTCTCTCTTTCTAGTTTACATTTTCTTTTTCATGATGGAATGTGCCTTGAGCAGTTCTCAAGAACCACAGAGTTTATTTTTTCTAGGCAAGGGATTGGATCTGCGTTGTTTAGGATATCTTCCCAACTTGTTTCATTGCGGACATGGTTGACTTGTTCCCAGCCTATTTTTTAGTTATTGAATTTTTGTGAAGACACCCTCATGACTGATCGCATTTTGCTGGTCAGGAGCCATGTGCATACATGTCTGTACCTCTATTATGTTGTGATCTGAGTGTATTGTCTTCGATATGGTTATATTACATATCTAGTCTTGTAGGCTCTAATATTTGCTAGTTTAAGGTAAATTTGGTGCAGAGATTTAATAGCTCATGTGTGTGTGAATTTTCACCTGAGCTGCCTCCTAGAGTGATCTCTGCTAAAATACTATTTGCTACACTCCTCCATTTTAGGTGTCTCAAGTTCAAATCTCCCAGTAGCAAGAAGTTTGGGGCAGGAGTTGGGAAATTTTTCAGACAGTGACCAATTTTCAAAAGCTGCTCCCAGAAATGTTGGGAAGTTGCATCTGGAGGCTTGTATGCAACGACAATGATAAGGTTTTGGTTTTCTATCTTTACCCCCAAAACTTCAACTACATCATTTGTGGTGTTTAGAAGTTCTGAGCAGATGAGCGACTCAGTGACATACAGGCCAACTCCCCATTGTTGCCTATTTAGTCTGTCGCATCTGAATAGGTTATAACCTGGGATCCATATTTTGTTGTCGAAATGATCCTTTGTGTAGGTCTTTGCGAATGTTGCAAACATTGCATTTGACTCCGTGAGCAGTTCCTTAATGTAAGGGATTTTGTTTGTTGATGGCTTTAGACCTTGTATGTTTGCAAAGACAAATGTCATTATATTGGTGGAATTTAGGGGGGTTTATTTGCTGGCTCTAATATCTATTGTTCTGGAGTAGAGGCCAATGACTGTGCCTCTACTCTAGAAGTGTTTTCAGTTGATGTAAGATTGCTGCCATTTCTTGCCAGTTTTTTTTTTCCCCTCCTGGCCCTAAAAAGCCTCTTTCTCTGGAGAGGTTATGGCTTCCCTCTTTTGTTTCCCATAGTCGGGATGGTCTGTGTCTTCTTGTCCCTTTTAGATGATGCGCCTGGCAGTATGCGTTGTAGCATTTTCTTTCATGGAGTGACTTGTGACACATTTCGGGGTGAAATGAGTTACAGGAAAGGGAGTTGCACTCTCCTGTTGTCATGTGAGTACGGCATTTTTTGAGATGGTCAAAAGCGTGTGTCCCACCTGTTTTACCAGATATACCATGCCTGTGGATACCCAAGGCATAGAATTTGCAGTGATTGAAGCTCTGCTAGGATTTACTGCAGCTGCATTCGCTGGTGGTGCATTTTTTTTGTGTTTCCCCTCTACCTACTGCCCCTGTTATGGACATCAGTGCTTCCACCAGGTTTTGCTGGTAGTGTGTCAATACTGTTCCCTGAGGCATCATCCCCTATTGTTCCATCTCCAGCAGTATCGCTATTTTGTACCTCTGTCAATTGAATAGCGTTGCCTATACCTGTTTCATCACCAGGGCCAACATCATCTTTTGGTTCATTGTCCTCCAGTACAACACTAGCACCCTCAGGAGCACTGTCTTCCAAGACAGCCCTGTCCAGTCCACCCATTTTATTTTCCCAGCTGTCATACCATGCTGACATGTCTTCCAGGAAGGATCTTTTATTGGTGTTCTCGTCTTTTAATATAGATGTAATTTTTTCATACAGGTGTATCACATTTGGGCAGAACCAAAAACATTTCTCTGATACACAAATAACCCGCACATAAAAGAGAGAAGCTTACGACGACGTTTCGGTCCGACTTGGACCATTTACAAAGTCACATTGACAAAGTGTATCGTTCCAGTCACGGTATTGTGCCTTTTTTTGTAATTTCTCTGATTTTATATCAGATGTGGTTGCTGGTTTAAAATCCCTGCACACCCCATGGGACCATTTACCATAGAGATTGCAAACAGTCCACCCTCTACACCACCACCACACCCTCTACACCACCACACCCTCTACACCACCACCACACCCTCTACACCACCACACCCTCTACACCACCACCACACCCTCTACACCACCACCACACCCTCTACACCACCACCACACCCTCTACACCACCACACCCTCTACACCACCACCACACCCTCTACACCACCACACCCTCTACACCACCACCACACCCTCTACACCACCACACCCTCTACACCACCACCACACCCTCTACACCACCACACCCTCTACACCACCACCACACCCTCTACACCACCACACCCTCTACACCACCACCACACCCTCTACACCACCACCACACCCTCTACACCACCACACCCTCTACACCACCGCCACACCCTCTACACCACCACCACACCCTCTACACCACTGCCACACTCTCTACACCGCCACACCCTCTACACCACTGCCACACCCTCTACACCACTGCCACACCCTCTACACCACCACCACACCCTCTACACCACCACCACACCCTCTACACCACCACACCCTCTACACCACCACCACACCCTCTACACCACCACACCCTCTACACCACACCCTCTACACCACCACACCCTCTACACCACCACACCCTCTACACCACCACCACACCCTCTACACCACCACACCCTCTACACCACCACCACACCCTCTACACCACCACCACACCCTCTACACCACCACACCCTCTACACCACCACCACACCCTCTACACCACCACACCCTCTACACCACTGCCACACCCTCTACACCACCACCACCACACCCTCTACACCACCGCCACACCCTCTACACCACCACCACACCCTCTACACCACCACACCCTCTACACCACACCCTCTACACCACCACCACCCTCTACACCACCACACCCTATACACCACACCACACCCTCTATACCACCACCACACCCTCTACACCACACCCTCTCTACCACCACCACACCCTCTACACCACACCCTCTGTACCACCACCACTCCCTCTACACCACCACCACACCCTCTACACCACCACACCCTCTACACCACCACACCCTCTACACCACCACCACCCTCTACACCACCACACCCTATACACCACACCACACCCTCTATACCACCACCACACCCTCTACACCACACCCTCTCTACCACCACCACACCCTCTACACCACCACACCCTCTCTACCACCACCACACCCTCTATACCACCACCACACCCTCTATACCACCACACCCTCTACACCATCACCACACCCTCTACACCACCACCACACCCTCTATACCACCACCACACTCTCTACACCACACCCTCTACACCACCACCACACCCTCTACACCACACCCTCTACACCACACCCTCTGTACCACCACCACACCCTCTACACCACACCCTCTACACCACCACACCCTCTCTACCACCACCACACCCTCTATACCACCACCACACCCTCTACACCACTTCATCCTCTATACCACCACCACCACCACACCCTCTACACCACCACCGCACCCTCTATACCACCACCACACCCTCTACACCACCACCACACCCTCTACACCACCACACACTCTACACCACCACCACACCCTCTACACCACCACCACACCCTCTACACCACCACACCCTCTCTACCACCACCACACCCTCTATACCACCACCACACCCTCTATACCACCACCACACCCTCTCTACCACCACCACACCCTCTACACCCCCACCACACCCTCTACACCACCACCACACCCTCTACACCACCACACCCTCTCTACCACCACCACACCCTCTCTACCACCACCACACCCTCTACACCACCACCACACCTTCTATACCACCACCACACCCTCTACACCACCACCACACCCTCTACACCACACCCTCTACACCACCACACCCTCTACACCACACCCTCTACACCACACCCACTACAACAACACCACACCCTCTACACCACACCCTCTCTACCACCACCACACCCTCTATACCACCACCACACCCTCTACACCACACCCTCTATACCACCACACCCTCTACACCACACCCTCTACACCACTACCACACCCTCTACACCACACCCTCTACACCACTACCACACCCTTTACACCACCATCACACCCTCTATACCACCACCACACCCTCTACACCACACCCTCTCTACCACCACCACACCCTCTATACCACCACCACACCCTCTACACCACCTCACCCTCTATACCACCACCACCACACCCTCTACACCACCACCGCACCCTCTATACCACCACCACACCCTCTACACCACCACACCCTCTCTACCACCACCACACCTACACCACACTCTACATCACCACACACTCTGTACCACCCCACACCCTCTATATCACCACGCCCTCTATACAACCACTACACCCTCTATACAACCACCACTCTACACTTCCACCACTCTCTACACTTCCACCACTCTCTACACTTCCACCACTCTCTCTACACCACCACCACTCTCTCTACACCACCACCACTCTCTCTAAACCACCACCACCACCCTCTACACCACCACCACCACCCTCTAAACCACCACCACCACCCTCTACACCACCACCACCCTCTACACCACCACCACCACCCTCTACACCACCACCACCCTCTACACCACCACCACCCTCTACACCACCACCACCCTCTATACCACCACCACCCTCTATACCACCACCACCCTCTACACCACCACCACCCTCTACACCACCACCACCCTCTATACCACCACTCTCTCTACACGACCCTCTACACCACTACCCTCTACACCACCACCACCCTCTACACCACCACCACCCTCTACACCACCACCACCCTCTTCACCACCACCACCCTCTACACCACCACCACCCTCTTCACCACCACCACCCTCTACACCACCACCACCCTCTACACCACCACCACCCTCTTCACCACCACCACCCTCTACACCACCACCACCCTCTACACCACCACCACCCTCTTCACCACCACCCTCTACACCACCACCACCCTCTTCACCACCACCCTCTACACCACCACCACCCTCTACACCACCACCACCCTCTTCACCACCACCCTCTACACCACCACCACCCTCTACACCACACCCTCTACACCACGCAGTGTGAACCCCGTAGCCTACACCCTCTACACCACGCAGTGTGAACCCCGTAGCCTACACCCTCTACACCACGCAGTGTGAACCCCGTAGCCTACACCCTCTACACCACGCAGTGTGAACCCCGTAGCCTACACCCTCTACACCACGCAGTGTGAACCCCGTAGCCTACACCCTCTACACCACGCAGTGTGAACCCCGTAGCCTACACCCTCTACACCACGCAGTGTGAACCCCGTAGCCTACACCCTCTACACCACGCAGTGTGAACCCCGTAGCCTACACCCTCTACACCACGCAGTGTGAACCCCGTAGCCTACACCCTCTACACCACGCAGTGTGAACCCCGTAGCCTACACCCTCTACACCACGCAGTGTGAACCCCGTAGCCTACACCCTCTACACCACGCAGTGTGAACCCCGTAGCCTACACCCTCTACACCACGCAGTGTGAACCCCGTAGCCTACACCCTCTACACCACGCAGTGTGAACCCCGTAGCCTACACCCTCTACACCACGCAGTGTGAACCCCGTAGCCTACACCCTCTACACCACGCAGTGTGAACCCCGTAGCCTACACCCTCTACACCACGCAGTGTGAACCCCGTAGCCTACACCCTCTACACCACGCAGTGTGAACCCCGTAGCCTACACCCTCTACACCACGCAGTGTGAACCCCGTAGCCTACACCCTCTACACCACGCAGTGTGAACCCCGTAGCCTACACCCTCTACACCACGCAGTGTGAACCCCGTAGCCTACACCCTCTACACCCCGCAGTGTGAACCCCGTAGCCTACACCCTCTACACCACGCAGTGTGAACCACGTAGCCTACACCCTCTACACCACGCAGTGTGAACCCCGTAGCCTACACCTTCTACACCACGCAGTGTGAACCACGTAGCCTACACCCTCTACACCACGCAGTGTGAACCCCGTAGCCTACACCCTCTACACCACGCAGTGTGAACCCCGTAGCCTACACCCTCTACACCACGCAGTGTGAACCACGTAGCCTACACCCTCTACACCACGCAGTGTGAACCCCGTAGCCTACACCCTCTACACCACGCAGTGTGAACCACGTAGCCTACACCCTCTACACCACGCAGTGTGAACCACGTAGCCTACACCCTCTACACCACGCAGTGTGAACCACGTAGCCTACACCCTCTACACCACGCAGTGTGAACCACGTAGCCTACACCCTCTACACCACGCAGTGTGAACCACGTAGCCTACACCCTCTACACCACGCAGTGTGAACCACGTAGCCTACACCCTCTACACCACGCAGTGTGAACCACGTAGCCTACACCCTCTACACCACGCAGTGTGAACCACGTAGCCTACACCCTCTACACCACGCAGTGTGAACCACGTAGCCTACACCCTCTACACCACGCAGTGTGAACCACGTAGCCTACACCCTCTACACCACGCAGTGTGAACCACGTAGCCTACACCCTCTACACCACGCAGTGTGAACCACGTAGCCTACACCCTCTACACCACGCAGTGTGAACCCCGTAGCCTACACCCTCTACACCACGCAGTGTGAACCCCGTAGCCTACACCCTCTACACCACGCAGTGTGAACCCCGTAGCCTACACCCTCTACACCACGCAGTGTGAACCACGTAGCCTACACCCTCTACACCACGCAGTGTGAACCACGTAGCCTACACCCTCTACACCACGCAGTGTGAACCACGTAGCCTACACCCTCTACACCACGCAGTGTGAACCACGTAGCCTACACCCTCTACACCACGCAGTGTGAACCACGTAGCCTACACCCTCTACACTAGCGTCATGGGCAGGTATATATAGATCATATATATGAGGCGTAGTGTGGGACAACCTTTTTTATGAGTCCATCATGTGTACACTTCACACCTGCCCTCAACGTACACACACACGCACACGCATACGCACACATACGCACGCGCGCGCGTACGCGGAGAGCTGTAATGGTGGTAATGGGAAACTTCATGCTACGTTTACGAGAGAGAGAGTTTGTGAGAGAGAATTAGAGCGAGAGAGGGAGAGCGAGAGGGAGAGAGCGAGAGGGAGAGAACGAGAGGGAGAGAACGAGAGGGAGAGAGGGAGAGCGAGAGGGAGAGAGCGAGAGGGAGAGAGCGAGAGGGAGAGAGCGAGAGGGAGAGAGCGAGAGGGAGAGAGCGAGAGGGAGAGAACGAGAGGGAGAGAACGAGAGGGAGAGAACGAGAGGGAGAGAACGAGAGGGAGAGAACGAGAGGGAGAGAACGAGAGGGAGAGAACGAGAGGGAGAGAACGAGAGGGAGAGAACGAGAGGGAGAGAACGAGAGGGAGAGAACGAGAGGGAGAGAACGAGAGGGAGAGAACGAGAGGGAGAGAACGAGAGGGGGAGAACGAGAGGGAGAGAACGAGAGGGGGAGAACGAGAGGGGGAGAACGAGAGGGAGAGAACGAGAGGGAGAGAACGAGAGGGAGGGAACGAGCGAAAGAGAACGAGAGAGAGAACGAGAGAGAGAAAGAGAGAGAGAGAGAGAGAAAGAGAGAGAGAGAGAAAGAGAGAGAGAGAGAAAGAGAGAGAGAAAGAGAGAGAGAAAGAGAGAGAGAGAGAGAGAGAGAGAGAGAGAGGGGGGGGGGATGAACCAGTATGGTTGGTCTGAGTAATAATTAGCTTAAGTATGAATGATACAAGAAACAGAGGGTGAGAGAGGTGTGGGTGCTGCCCGGTGTACATTACTGTATTTGAATTACCTTGTGGAGGTTAATATGGAGAGAACAATATTAAGTAAATAATGGGAGGGATTAGATATCAGAACGTGAAACTCTGCTGGCATGGTAGAATTCTTAAATGTATTTACGTTGGTAAGCGCAACCAAAAGAGAAATGAAGAAAGATGACGTAGCAAGTGCCGGGAGACAGAGAAGAGATGTCAGTACCAGAGTAAGTCGGTGGTTCAACCAAAGACGCGGAGGGGCAATGAAACTGCAAGAAAATGGAAATAAATATAAAGCAAAGGACAGAAGAAAACAGGGAAGTAAGCAGAATAGCCAGAGAGAAATATGGAAGAGTGAGAAGAGCAGCTGACAACTAATTTCAGGATGAGAGCAGAGATAGTCAAGTCTGAGACAAACATCCTTCACATACATGAAAGACGGAAGTGAAAGAGCAGGTAATAAGACTCAGTAAGGAAGGAGGAGAACTCACCAGAGATGACAGAGATGTATGTGAGGCAAACTATATAGACAACTTCTATATGAATGGTATACAGTACCGACAAGATGAGGAATTAGACACATGTGCAACATCTGGGTATCGTTAATTTGTAGACGTTTCGCCATCCAGTGGCTTTATCAATACAAGGACATAATGTGAAGACTAGGCACAGATTACTAGTTTTGGTCTTTCTGGGCAAACATTCATATTAAAACTCTTTGCAAGGTTAACTATTGGAGGGACGTTAAGAGAACCACATATTTGAAGCTGTGCCTAGAGTAGATTACATTAAGTGAGAGTGATGTACTTGAGTGAGGATGAGCCCATGTTTACAATGATTTTTACAAGAATAACGTCCCTGATGCCAGGTCCCCCATTGCTTGAGCCTGTGACAGTTCGTTTACGGCCTAACCGCTTTCTCTCAGAACTTCCTTTGACTGCCTACTTGACGCTGACATGATCTAGCGAGGCGTCCCACAAGCGTCATGTTCATACCTTGGTTACAATGTCAGTACTTTCCATGACCTGATCTCCCTAACCGCAGGTGGGGCATTTGTGGTCACAGAGGTGCCTGTGCTAACCTTCCTATGGTGTAGAAATATACCTAGTTGGATGAATCTTATTGTGGCTAGCTGGTCTAGTGGCTAACGCGACGGGCTGGAGTTTTGAGACTCTATGACCGCGGGTTCAATCCCGGCCGGGGGTATGGTTTGTTTGCAATCGTGTCATTACGATTTCTTGAGTCATAGTAGTATTCAACTAAGTCAAGCATCTTTGTATAATGACTTGGAGGCTGATTTGAATGTTGACATGTACAATCGTAAAATGGCAAAAAAGTGTATTTGGTAACCCTGTGGATTAGTGTGTCAAGTGATTTCCGCTCACCATGAGGCGGGTCAAAACATCATGGGATCGAGTCCTTGCCTAGTTGCAGTGTTATTGATCAATACCACTCGTTCGTGGTTACGATAATATAAAATACTACTTGTTGGGCTAGTACACCAAACAGGGAGTAAACTGATATTAGCTCAGAGGCACTCACACCACCGTATATCCTCGGACCAAGGGTAACACACCTAGCTTGGCTGGGTGCTTGGTTCTTGTAGGATTTGGTGGTCCTGTGGGTTAGAGCGTAATGTGATTTTAGCTCACCATGAG
Organism: Cherax quadricarinatus; assembly: GCF_038502225.1. NCBI lineage: Eukaryota > Metazoa > Arthropoda > Malacostraca > Decapoda > Parastacidae > Cherax > Cherax quadricarinatus. The sequence goes on from NC_091301.1 coordinate 45,712,424, forward strand.
GCGGGCTAGAACATCATGGGTTCGAGTCTTTGGCTAGTCGCAGTGTTATATAATGTGGTGCCGAATAGGTAAAATGGTTAATTAGCAAGAACTCATTTAAAATTAAGTCCTTTCTAAAATTTTATCTTATACGTTTAAAGATATATATTTTTTCATTTCTGTTAATGTAAAAATTAATAATTTTGTACCAAAAGATCCTTAGAAAACTTACCAAACTTTATTTTAACAAGCACAATTTAATTTAACCTAATCCAACTAAATATATTTTGGATAAGTTTACAAAAATTTAATAAACAAACACAATGAAATATATCTTTTTTCGTTAGGTTCAGAATGATTTTTTGCGAAATTATTGCATACACAAATTTTCGCTTGCCTTATTCGGCAAGAAGAGCAATGCTATTTAATTCAAAATCGCAAGTTTTATTCGGCATATATATATATATATATATATATATATATATATATATATATATATATATATATATATATATATATATATATGCAACAAGATCACAGTGAACAGGTTATATCACAATATGTATGCAGAACGGCTACTGTGAAAGAATGGTGAACTTCCGAGCGCTTTCGTGATTTTGCACATTTTCAAGGAAATGCTAAAATAAAAGATCAGCAGAAGACATATAAGGGCAAGATTACACCTCAAGGTCAACATAAACACCTCATCCGTCCCTTTATGATGATGCGAGTGACATATAAGGGCCAGATTACACCTCAAGGTCAACATAAACACCTCATCCGTCCCTTTATGATGATGCGAGTGAGATGGTCAATGACCTGTCAAACATACCTTATATTTTACCCAGGTTTTATGATTTTATTTTGTCTAACATATCTTTAATTCTTCACGAATTTTTTTAATTATAAATGAATCTGATTTGTATAATCCTAAACCAATATTCATATTAACTTCAAAACTGTCAACCATGGAGCTGCTTAATACAACTTTCTGGACCTTGTGAACAACAGTTGGATGGTGTAATAATGTTGGTAGAATTACCGACAATATGTAAAGTAAAAGCACACAAGTGCAACTAATGTGACATTTTATTGTGGCAACGTTTCGCTCTCCAGGAGCTTTGTCAAGCCGTTACAAACAGTACATGTATGTATAATGTTCGCCAAGGCACGGGTCTCAATCTTGCGATGACCTGACTCTGGCTCCCGAGGGAGAGTTGGTCAGCTTATCGAGTTGGATGGTGAAAATCTCTTAACGTGAATAAACAAAGCATTAGATTCTTGTCCAATTCTAATGCTATATTTATAATGATGTGATCTTAGTTCAAGATGTTTGACAGTTTGATCATAATAAAATATTACAATTTTTTAACAGGAATCTTGTAGACACAGCCGTCGGCATGTTGAGGCGTATTTTTAGTTAGTTTTTTTTACTAGATCAAGTTTTTTAAATACAACATTGAATTTAAAAATTTTAATCAAAGAAGGTATATCAAGAAAGTTTTCATAGTAAGAGAGAACCAACATGTTCTTGGTTGAATAAAATTTTTTCCCATTTTTAAAATGTCAAGAGTATTTCTGGAGAATATATATCAATGGTTATAAATGACCATAATTTTTAAAGGGGTGGACCGGTAAGCCAGCGGAAGGCCTCGGTCAGATGACCAAAAGCTCCAAAGGCGGGTCATCATCTGACTAAGACCCGCGTCAGGAAACATTTGTCCTGTTTCCTGACGAACCTAACCTAACGTAACCTAGTATTTCTGGAAATTTAAAAAAAAAGTGTCAATTAAGTAATGTCGGTATTTTAGATCATTAGGTATTTCATAAATCCTCAAGAATTTAATGCTCTGTTTATTCATGCGAGATATTTTAAACATCCAATTGATTTCCAAAAAGCCGAGAAAGTTGTATGAAGCAGTTGTTTGTGTGGAAGTGTAGGGGGGAGATGTTGTCAGGTCACGTGTTAACAAATTTAAGACTGACATATCAGACATAGTTTAAAATCCTTACAAATTATGGTCATCATAAATGAATCTAATTTATACATCCCTGAACTTGTATTCAATTCCTACATACTGCTACAACCCCCACATACTGCTACAACCCCCACATACTGCTACAACCCCCACATACTGATACAACCCCCACATACTGATACAACCCCCACATACTGCTACAACCCCCACATACTGCTACAACCCCCACATACTGATACAACCCCCACATACTGATACAACCCCCACATACTGCTACAACCCCCACATACTGCTACAACCCCCACATACTGCTACAACCCCCACATACTGCTACAACCCCCACATACTGCTACAACCCCCACATACTGCTACAACCCCCACATACTGCTACAACCCCCACATACTGCTACAACCCCCACATACTGCTACAACCCCCACATACTGCTACAACCCCCACATACTGCTACAACCCCCACATACGACTACAACCCCCACATACGACTACAACCCCCACATACTACTACAAACCCCACATACTACAACCCACACATACTACTACAACCCACACATACTACTACAACCCCCACATACTACTACAACCCACACATACTACTACAACCCCCACATACTACAACCCACACATACTACTACAACCCACACATACTACTACAACCCCCCACATACTACTACAACCCACACATACTGCAACCCCCCACATATTCCAACTCCCACATACTACAAACCACATATACTACTACAACCCCTCACACACTACTACAACCCCACACATCCTACTAAAACCCACACATACTACAACCTTACACATACTGCAACCTTACACATACTACTACACCCCCACACATACTAAAACCCCTACATACTACTACAACTCACACATGCTATTACAGACCCCCCACATAATACAACCCCGCACATACTACAACCCACACATACTTCTACAACCCCATGCACATTCTACATCCCCCACATACTACTACAACCCACACATGCTATTACAGCCCCCACATACTACAACCCTGCACATACAACCCACACATACTACAACCCACAATACTACAACCCACAGTACTACAACCCACACATACTACTACAACCCACATATGCAACCTCACGCATACTACTACAACCCCACACATACTTCTACAAACTCATACACATACTACTACAACCCCAGACACGCTACAGCCTCACACATACTACTACAACCCCCACATACAACTCACACATAGTACTACAATCCTACATGCAACTGCAACCCCTACATACTACAACCTCACACTACTACAACCCAGATATACAACCCCCATATATACTACTACAACCTGACAAATACTACTACAACCCACACATACTACAACCTCACACATTCTACAACCCACACATACTACTACAACCCACATATACTACTACAATCCCACACATTCTACAACCCCGCACATTCTACTACAACCCCCACATACTACAACACATACTGCTATAACCCCCACATGCTACTACAACCCACATATACTACAACTCAAACATACTGCTACAACCCCACATACTACTACAACCCCCACATACTACTACACCCCACACATACTACTATAACCCCACATACTGATACAACTCTCACTGCTACAACCTCACACATACTACTACAACCCACACATACTACAACCTCACACATACTACTACCCACATGTGCTGATATAACCTCACATACTACAACCCACACATACTGCTACCTCACACATACTACAACCCCCACATTCTACAACCCCCACGTACAACCCCAGACATACTGCAGCCCCACACATACTACAACCACACACTACAACCCACACTACAACCCACACATACTACAACCCCCACATACTACAACCCCCACATTCTACAACCTCACATACTACAACCCACACATACTGCTACCTCACACATACTACAACCCCCACATTCTACAACCTCACACTACTACAACCCACACATACTACAACCCACACATACTACAACCCCACACATAAAACCCCACACATCTACAACCCAAACATACTATAACCCCACACATACTGCTACATATACTACAACCCCACACATACAACTACAACCCACACATACTACTACAACCCACACATACTACTACAACCCCCACATACTACAACCTCACACTACAAGCCACACATATTACTACAACCTGCTACCCACATATTACTACAACCCACGCATACTACAACGCACACATACAACCCCCACGTGCTACTACAACCCCCCACACACTACTACAACCTAACACATACTGTTACAACCCTTACATACTAAAACTCGACACGTACTTCTACAGCTCCCACATGCTACTACAACCCACACATACTACTAAACCCACACATACTACGACCCCGGACACACTACTGCAACCTCACACACAACACAAGCCACACATTCTATTACAACCCCACATACTACAACCCGACACATACTACAACCCGACACATACTACAACCCTACAAATACTACTGCAAGCCAAACATACTACAACCCCCACATACTACAACCCCCACATACTACAACCCTAAACATACTACTGCAAGCCAAACATACTACTACAACCCCCACATACTAAAACCCTACACATACTACTGCAAGCCAAGCATACTACTACAAGCCATATATACTACTACAACCCCCACATACTACAACCCACACATACAACCCCGCACATACTGCTACAACTCACAGATGCTAATACAACCCACACATACTACTACAACTCACAGATGCTAATACAAAACACACATACTACTACAACCCACACATACTACAACCCCACACATACAACCCCACACATGCTACAACCCTACACATACTACAACCCACACATACTACAACCCACACATACTACAACCCCACACATACTACTACAGCCCACACATACAACCCCACACATGCTACAACCCTACACATACTACTACAACCCACACATACTACAACCCACACATACTACAACCCCACACATAAAACCCCACACATCTACAACCCAAACATACTACAACCCCACACATACTGCTACACATACTACAACTCCACACATACAACTACAACCCACACATACTACTACAACCCACACATACTACTACAACCCACACATACTACAACCTCACACTACTACAACCCACACATACTACAACCCCCACATATTACTACAACCCACGCATACTACTACAACGCACACATACAACCCCCACGTGCTACTACAACCCCCCACACACTACTACAACCTAACACATACTGTTACAACCCTTACATACTAAAACTCGACACGTACTTCTACAACCCCCACATGCTACTACAACCCCCACATACTACTAAACCCACACATACTACGACCCCGGACACACTACATTCCTACCCCCACATACCACTCTGCCCCGACACACCACTCCTGCCCCCACACACCACTCCTAACCCCACATATTACTCCTTCCCGACACATCACTCCTACACCCACATATTACTCCTGCCCCCACACACCACTCCTACCTCCCCATATTACTCCTGCCCCCACACACCACTCCTACCTCCACATATTACTCCTGCCCCCACACACCACTCCTACCTCCACATATTACTCCTGCCCCCACACACCACTCCTACCTCCACATATTACTCCTGCCCCCACATATTACTCCTGCCCCCACATATTACTCCTGCCCCCACACACCACTCCTACCTCCACATATTACTCCTGCCTCCACACTACTCCTACCTCCACATATTACTCCTGCCCCCACACACCACTCCTGCCCCCACACACCACTCCTGCCCCCACATATTACTCCTGCCTCCACATATCACCCACACTTACATCCATCTTTTCACAATGTTGATTCAGAACTGCGTTATTAGCAAGACGATACAAATGATGTGTTAGATCAGGGATGAGGAAGTAATAACTAACTTACTGACAACTGTGGAGGGGGAAGAGTCAGCCTTCAGTTCCACCATAATGGTGTGGCGGCGCCATAACGGTGTAGCAGCTCCATAATGGTGTGGCAGCGCCATAATGGTGTAGCGCCATAATGGCGTGGCAGCGTCATTAGGGTGTAGCGCCATAATGGTGTGGCGGTGCCATAACGGTGTAGCAGCACCATAATGGTGTAGCGCCATAATGGTGTGGCGGCGCCATAACGGTGTAGCAGCGCCATAATGGTGTGGCAGCGCCATAATATGTAGCGCCATAATGGTGTAGCGCCATAATTGTGTGGCAGCGCCATAATGTGTATTGGCGCCATAGTGGTGTGGCGGCGCCATAATGGTGAGGCGGAGCCATAACTTGTAGCGCCATAATCGTGCGGCGACGCCATAATGGTGTGGCGGCGCCTTAAGTGTAATAGTGCCATAATAGTGTAATAGTGCCATAATGGTGTGGTAGCGCCATAATGATGTGGCGGCACCATAATGGTGTGGCGGTGCCATAATGGTGTAGCGCCATAATGGTGTGGCGGCGCCATAATGGTGTAGCGCCATAATGGTGTGGCGGCGCCATAATGGTGTAGCGCCATAATGGTGTGGCGGCGCAGTAATAGTGGCTCCTGACGCCAATATGACTGTCCCGCCTAGCCTGCGGCGCCACTGGCACCAGCTTCTTGCGGTGTAGTTTACTGTAGTAATAACAGCGACTTGCTACTTCCAACTGAGCCAGGGAGCAATGATGGTGATAATAATGGCATAGAGCAGTTGTGATGGTGATAATGGTGTAGAGCAGTTGTGATGGTGATAATGGTGTAGAGCAGTTGTGATGGTGATTATGGTGTAGAGCAGTTGTGATGGTGATAATAATGGTGTTGAACAGCTGTAATGGTGATAATGGTGTTGAACAGCTGTAATGGTGATAATAATGGTGTAGAGCAGTTGCGATGGTGATAATGGTGTAGAGCAGTTGTGATGGTGATAGTAATGGTGTAGAACAGCTGTGATGGTGATAGTAATGGTGTAGAACAGCTGTGATGGTGATAGTAATGGTGTAGAGCTGCTGTGATGGTGATAGTAATGGTGTAGAACAGCTGTGATGGTGATAGTAATGGTGTAGAGCAGTTGTGATGGTGATAGTAATGGTGTAGAACAGCTGTGATGGTGATAATAATGGTGTAGAGCAGTTGTGATGGTGATAGTAATGGTGTAGAACAGCTGTGATGGTGATAGTAATGGTGTAGAACAGCTGTGATGGTGATAGTAATGGTGTAGAGCAGTTGTGATGGTGATAGTAATGGTGTAGAACAGCTGTGATGGTGATAGTAATGGTGTAGAACAGCTGTGATGGTGATAGTAATGGTGTAGAGCAGTTGTGATGGTGATAGTAATGGTGTAGAGCTGCTGTGATGGTGATAGTAATGGTGTAGAACAGCTGTGATGGTGATAGTAATGGTGTAGAACAGCTGTGATGGAGATTACCTGGATTACCTGGAGAGAGTTTCGGGGGTCAACGCCCCCGCGGCCCGGTCTGTGACCAGGCCTCCTGGTGGATCAGCCCCTGATCAACCAGGCTGTTGCTGCTGGCTGCACGCAAACCAACGTACGAGCCACAGCCCGGCTGATCAGGAACTGACTTTAGGTGCTTGTCCAGTGCCAGCTTGAAGACTGCCAGGGGTCTGTTGGTAATCCCCCTTATGTGTGCTGGGAGGCAGTTGAACAGTCTCGGGCCCCTGACATTTATTGTATGGTCTCTTAACGTGCTAGTGACACCCCTGCTTTTCATTGGGGGGATGGTGCATCGTCTGCCAAGTCTTTTGCTTTCGTAGTGAGTGATTTTCGTGTGCAAGTTCGGTACTAGTCCCTCTAGGATTTTCCAGGTGTATATAATCATGTATCTCTCCCTCCTGCGTTCCAGGGAATACAGGTTTAGAAACCTCAAGCGCTCCCAGTAATTGAGGTGTTTTATCTCCGTTATGCGCGCCGTGAAAGTTCTCTGTACATTTTCTAGGTCGGCAATTTCACCTGCCTTGAAAGGTGCTGTTAGAGTGCAGCAATATTCCAGCCTAGATGGAACAAGTGACCTGAAGAGTGTCATCATGGGCTTGGCCTCCCTAGTTTTGAAGGTTCTCATTATCCATCCTGTCATTTTTCTAGCAGATGCGATTGATACAATGTTATGGTCCTTGAAGGTGAGATCCTCCGACATAATCACTCCCAGGTCTTTGACGTTGGTGTTTCGCTCTATTTTGTGGCCAGAATTTGTTTTGTACTCTAATGAAGATTTAATTTCCTCATGTTTACCATATCTGAGTAATTGAAATTTCTCGTCGTTGAACTTCATATTGTTTTCCGCAGCCCACTGAAAGATTTGGTTGATGTCCGCCTGGAGCCTTGCAGTGTCTGCAATGGAAGACACTGTCATGCAGATTCGGGTGTCATCTGCAAAGGAAGACACGGTGCTGTGGCTGACATCCTTGTCTATGTCGGATATGAGGATGAGGAACAAGATGGGAGCTAGTACTGTGCCTTGTGGAACAGAGCTTTTCACCTTAGCTGCCTCGGACTTTACTCTGTTGACGACTACTCTGTGTTCTGTTAGTGAGGAAATTATAGATCCATCGACCGACTTTTCCTGTTATTCCTTTAGCACGCATTTTGTGCGCTATTACGCCATGGTCACACTTGTCGAAGGCTTTTGCAAAGTCTGTATATATTACATCTGCATTCTTTTTGTCTTCTAGTGCATTTAGGACCTTGTCGTAGTGATCCAATAGTTGAGACAGACAGGAGCGACCTGTTCTAAACCCATGTTGCCCTGGGTTGTGTAACTGATGGGTTTCCAGATGGGTGGTGATCTTGCTTCTTAGGACCCTTTCAAAGATTTTTATGATATAGGATGTTAGTGCTATTGGTCTGTAGTTCTTTGCTATTGCTTTACTGCCCCCTTTGTGGAGTGGGGCTATGTCTGTTGTTTTTAGTAACTGAGGGACGACCCCCGTGTCCATGCTCCCTCTCCATAGGATGGAAAAGGCTCGTGATAGGGGCTTCTTGCAGTTCTTGATGAACACAGAGTTCCATGAGTCTGGCCCTGGGGCAGAGTGCATGGGCATGTCATTTATCGCCTGTTCGAAGTCATTTGGCGTCAGGATAACATCGGATAGGCTTGTGTTAATCAAATTTTGTGGCTCTCTCATAAAAAATTAATTTTGATCTTCGACTCTCAGTCTGGTTAGCGGCTTGCTAAAAACTGAGTCATATTGGGACTTGAGTAGCTCACTCATTTCCTTGCTGTCATCTGTGTAGGACCCATCTTGTTTAAGTAGGGGCCCAATACTGGACGTTGTTCTCGATTTTGATTTGGCATAGGAGAAGAAATACTTTGGGTTTCTTTCGATTTCATTTATGGCTTTTAGTTCTTCCCGCGATTCCTGACTCCTAAAGGATTCTTTTAGCTTAAGTTCGATGCTTGCTATTTCTCTGACCAGTGTCTCCCTACGCATTTCAGATATATTGACCTCTTTTAGCCGCTCTGTTATTCTTTTCCGTCGCCTGTAAAGGGAGCGCCTGTCTCTTTCTATTTTACATCTACTCCTCCTTTTTCTTAGAGGAATAAGCCTTGTGCATACATCGAGTGCCACCGAGTTAATCTGTTCTAGGCATAAGTTGGGGTCTGTGTTGCTTAGTGTATCTTCCCAGCTTATATCGGTTAGGACTTGGTTTACTTGGTCCCACTTTATGTTTTTGTTATTGAAGTTGAATTTGGTGAATGCTCCCTCGTGACTAGTCTCATTTTGTCGGTCTGGGGCTCCACGCATACATGTCTGAACCTCAATTATGTTGTGATCTGAGTATATTGTTTTTGATATGGTGACATTTCTTATCAGATCATCATTGTTAGTGAAGATGAGGTCTAGTGTATTCTCCAGTCTAGTAGGCTCTATTATTTGCTGGTTTAAATTGAATTTTGTGCAGAGATTTAAAAGCTCGTGCGAGTGTGAGTTTTCATCAGAGCTGCCTCCTGGTGTTATTACTGCAACAATATTATTTGCTATATTCCTCCATTTTAGGTGCCTTAAGTTGAAATCCCCCAGGAGCAAGATGTTGGGTGCAGGAGCTGGAAGATTTTCCAGACAGTGGTCAATTTTTAACAGCTGTTCCTGGAATTGCTGGGATGTTGCATCCGGAGGCTTGTAGACTACCACAATGACTAGGTTTTGGTTCTCGACCTTTACTGCTAAAACTTCCACTACATCATTTGAGGCATTAAGCAGTTCTGTGCAAACAAGTGACTCTGCAATGTACAGGCCAACCCCCCCCCCCTTTTGCCTGTTCACTCTGTCACATCTGTATAGGTTGTAACCTGGGATCCATATTTCGTTGTCCAAGTGATCCTTTATGTGGGTCTCAGTGAAAGCCGCGAACATTGCCTTTGCCTCTGCAAGCAGTCCACGGATGAAAGGTATTTTGTTGTTTGTTGCTGGCTTTAGACCCTGTATATTTGCAAAGAAGAATGTTATCGGACTGGTGGTATTGTTGGTACTGGGGGGGGATTTTTTTTCCGGCATTAGTATCTGTATCTGTTGGTTTGGAGTGGAGGCCATCGACTGTGGTTCCACTCCAGGAATGACTGGATTTGGTGTACGATTTCTGCCATTTCCTGCCAGTTTTTTTTCCTTCCTGGCACTAAAAAACCTCTCCCTCTTGAGTGGCTGTGGCTACCCAGGTTTTCCCATGGCCTGGATGTTTTGTATCTTTTTGTCCCCTTTAGATGGTATGCCTGGCAATTTAAGTTATAGCACAGTCTTTCCTGTACTGAAGAGGTACACATTTCAGGGTGAAAAAGCTTACAGGAAGGGAGTTTGCATTTTCCTGTTGTCATATGGGCATGGCATTTTCTAGGGTGGTCATAGTTGCATGTCCCATCTGTTTTTCCAGATTTCCCATGCCAGCAGATACCAAGTGCATAGTATGTGCACAGGCTTGGTTTCCGCTTGCCTTGGGTTTCTGTGACTGTATTCCCTGTTGGTGCATGTTTCCCTGTCTTACTTCTATCATCCCTAGCACCAACAATGGAGCTCCCACCAGTTGTTTTTGGTAATTTATCCTCAGTATTGCTATTGGAGTCCTCTTGTTTGCTATTTCCTGCGGTATTTCTAGTTTGCAATATTGGTTTTATCTTATCTTTGACTACACTTGTTTCCCTACTATGGCTCCTGTCCCCTATGAGGTCATTTATATGTATTCCTTCCTGCGTATAATTCCCGACTACCTGGACAAAATCTCCAGCTTCACCATTACTGTCTCCCAGGACAGCACCTCCAGCTTCACCATTACTGTCTCCCAGGACAGTATCTCCAGCTTCACCATTACTGTCTCCCAGGACAGTATCTCCAGCTTCACCATTTCTGTCTCCCAGGACAGCACCTCCAGCTTCACCATTTCTGTCTCCCAGGACAGCACCTCCAGCTTCACCATTACTGTCTCCCAGGACAGCACTATCAGCCCCACATTTACTGACTACCAGGACATCACCTCCAGCCTTACAGTTTGTGACTACATGGCCAGTATCAAGGGCAGTACCATTCAGCCCAGACTTTTTATGTTCCCATCTGTTGTAGAAAGCTTCCAGGTTTTCTATGAAAGCAGCTTTGATGTTGTCCTCTTTTAATACCCTTGTGATTTTAGTCCACAGATTTTCCTCATTTGGGCATACCCAAAAACACTTCTCTGTTTTAATACTGCTTGTAGCTAGTTCTGGAATATCTGCACAAGGGGCGTGACACCAATTTCCACAAAAATGACAATTTATCCATGTGGAAGCCCGTTTGTTTGACTGACCACAGACTACACACAGCTTCATAATGATTTGAATGGTTGATTTACTGCAATTCTACTAGCAACCTCTTGAATATTCTATTAATAACCTCCTTAAATGAAGCTCTAGCTATTTGTATTTCTGTTTCTAACTGTTTTTGTATATTGGACAGCTTACCGTCACGTTCCTGATTTTTAATGTTTGTGTTTATAAGGGCGCCTACAACCCCATCCGTTTACAGTCTGCTTTATTGTCCAACGAAACCGTTTGAAACCAGTCCCGGGTTCGGACCAGTCAAGGGTTCGGACCAGTCAAGGGTTCGGACCAGTCAAGGGTTCGGACCAGTCGATCTGATCTGATCAGTGGGTCACTTATTTAAACATACTGGTCGGTGATTTGAGCTAACACATGAAGGATCTACTGGAAATTATCTACCCGAGTAATATGTGATTTGACTGATACAAAAGTATAACTTGCGTGTTGAAGAAATCGGTGACTGCTGGCACTCCTACAATGACGAACGGTCGACCTCCACCCTTGTTTATCAATCGCTGTATCTAGCTTTTCTATTTTTTTTTTTTTTTTTTCCGTCTCCACCACAATAAATGCTATATTATCACTATAGTTGACTGGTGCAAATTTTGGAGGAAGGACGCTTTTTCTGTAGTAATAATTGCTTCTCGTTGTGTATATTGCGACCGCTGGTAACTACAGGTTATATGAAATTCACAGTAACGTCTGGTATTTCAAGAAAAAAGAAACTAATGAAAGTCGCTCCACTCCACTAAGTACCATTATAATACTGGTTAGTTGCTACTACAACACTGTATTCTGCTATTCACTGGTATCACTAGATTATATGTGAGTACACTAGCAAGCCAGGAAGATTATTAAAACAGCTGACCACTGTGGTAAGTTTCTGGCGACTTCTGGCACCTGCCTCTATAGGCTTATCACTTCATTTACAAATTCACCTGTTTTCAAATGACACTTTAGCCTTTATCATCAATATACTAGGGAGCCACTGTAGTATACACTATACACTATGTATACTCAATGTTATCAGGGAGACTTTCTTTCCTCTGACACGAAAAGTTCAATTATTATTATTTTTTTTCACCCGGGACACAGGCCTATGATTCCCCTCTGGCAGTAAACTCTGCTAGGTAGTGCACACTAATTCTCCTTTTTTGACTCAGTATATAATGTTTTCCGCCCAAGATTGGTTCCAGGCGCTAGAGGGATGTATCGTATAGGATTGATGACACCAATTAAAGTTCTAGCACGTAAGAGCGACCGTGAAAACACGAGATAACCCGGAGCACAACGAGGCACGCTGACACCCTGGTGTAGAACAGCTGTGATGGTGATAGTAATGGTGTAGAGCAGTTGTGATGGTGATAGTAATGGTGTAGAACAGCTGTGATGGTGATAGTAATGGTGTAGAGCAGTTGTGATGGTGATAGTAATGGTGTAGAGCAGTTGTGATGGTGATAGTAATGGTGTAGAGCAGTTGTGATGGTGATAGTAATGGTGTAGAACAGCTGTGATGGTGATAGTAATGGTGTAGAACAGTTGTGATGGTGATAGTAATGGTGTAGAGCAGTTGTGATGGTGATAGTAATGGTGTAGAGCAGTTGTGATGGTGATAGTAATGGTGTAGAACAGTTGTGATGGTGATAGTAATGGTGTAGAGCAGTTGTGATGGTGATAGTAATGGTGTAGAGCAGTTGTGATGGTGATAGTAATGGTGTAGAACAGTTGTGATGGTGATAGTAATGGTGTAGAGCAGTTGTGATGGTGATAGTAATGGTGTAGAGCAGTTGTGATGGTGATAGTAATGGTGTAGAGCAGTTGTGATGGTGAAAGTAATGGTGTAGAACAGTTGTGATGGTGATAGTAATGGTGTAGAGCAGTTGTGATGGTGATAGTAATGGTGTAGAACAGTTGTGATGGTGATAGTAATGGTGTTGTTGAAAATGGTATAAAATACGGACAAGTTGAAGGTTAAGACACAGGTGCAACAGTTTGGTATCTTGATTGTTGAAAGGTTTCACCTACACAGTTTTTTAAGACAATAGTTATAAATGACCATAATTTTTAAAGGGGTGGACCGGTAAGCCAGCGGAAGGCCTCGGTCAGATGACCAAAAGCTCCAAAGGTGGGTCATCATCTGACTAAGACCCGCGTCAGGAAACATTTGTCCTGTTTCCTGACGAACCTTACCTAACCTAACCTAACCTACACAGTAGACTTCTTCAGTCAGATACTCAGGCAGTAGTAGTAGTAGTAGTAGTAGTAGTAGTACTAGCAGTAGCAGTAGTAGTAGTAGTAGTAGTAGCAGTAGCAGTAGTAGTAGTAATGAAACAAAGATGTAATCAGTCCATCAACCTTGGGAGAAAAAGTAATGAGGTGGTGTTACAAAACTCGTCTTAAACTTGTACAACGTATGGTAGAAAGTTAAGGTAATTTATTCTCGTTTAACAGACGGACTGTTTACGGTGTCGTAACAATAAACTGTAATAATAATTCGGGATTGAAAAACATATAACTAAAATTTAAAATCTTGACATTATTTTAGCTATTAATAATGTCATCGGTAATATAGTATTAAGTGAATATGAAAATACATGTATACAACATTAATTATTAAGTTTGAGTCCAAGCAGAGGACGCAACAGGTGGTCAGTCTCTCAGCCTGGAGAAAAATTCAGCTCCACGGAGCTTAACTCTTCTCCAGCCTGACAGACTCACCACCTCAAATACTTTTTCTCCAAAGTTGATGGACAGTTTAATAGTCCATCAACTTTGGAGAAAAGTCAGGGATCCCAGGAGTCAGTATGGATCAAAAGTCATACTCAAACTTAAAGCTATGTAATAAATTCACCTTAAACTGCTGGGAAGTTTTATCTGCTGGTTTATATACAATGACAACTAAAATTTTGATTATAAATTTCTACCGCTAAATTTTTTACTACGTCATATGCGGTGTTAAGTGAGTGCAGTTTAGGGGCTCCAACCAACCCCTTGTCTGTGTTAAGTGAGTGCAGTTTAGGGGCTCCAACCAACCCCTTGTCTGTGTTAAGTGAGTGCAGTTTAGGGGCTCCAACCAACCCCTTGTCTGTGTTAAGTGAGTGCAGTTTAGGGGCTCCAACCAACCCCTTGTTTGTGTTAAGTGAGTGCAGTTTAGGGGCTCCAACCAACCCCTTGTCTGTGTTAAGTGAGTGCAGTTTAAGGGCTCCAACCAACCCCTTGTCTGCTTTTCCGTCATGTCTCAACAGATTATACACTTAGTGATGAGTCCACTAATAATCGATATTTTGTTGTTGTTTTCGCGTGGTTTAAAACCTTACTGTATGTATGTGCAAACAATAATGATATTTTATATATTTTTTTTCTGCTGGCATTAATGTCTAGAACTCTGCTGTGACTGCCACTACTTGTTTCCAACATGGCTCCGAGGTGGTGATGTATTCACATCTTGTCTTGCCATTCTTTGTCCTTTCTGACACTACACAATCTGTTATCTTTATCATCATATTTGCCGTGTTTAATTTGAAGTTCACGTGGCTGAACTTGTTTCGTTCTCCTCGTTGTTACTAACTTACATAATACTTTATTGGGTCAAAACATTTACAGGTCTTGGAACGACATATCTTTATATTTTCTCATATTTATGTGTGGTATTACATTCCATTCGTCTTAATGGGCTGTCTATATTTGTAAATACCATATTCATAGTACACACATCTTAGGATTTTTTTGTTACCTGTGTTTTATGCGCCTCGTCTAGACCATCTCATGTGATTTTGGATAAATTTCAGCAATTTCATTTAAACTGTCTTGTAATGTTTGAGTGTAGATGTGGGATTGTATGACTGTCTTCCTCCACACTGGCCATGTAACATGCATGGTAGCTAAGGTTTCAGTAGGCGTTCAGTCTTTCCCTGAAGCTTGCACACCACCATTGTCTTGGTCTGAGCTCACATCAACTGTTCCCTCCTCTGTGTACATGACAGTCTACGCAGTGTACTCGCACGTCTGTCTTGTGTTGGTATACTGTCTCCATTGATATTTTCAGGGTATCTTCTACTCTCTCTCTAATATATTTGTGGTACTAGCTACTTGTCTTTGAATACCTTGACTTTATAGTGGCTGCTCACCCGACATTTCAGATTCGTCTTTCGACTTTTTTTTTTTCCAGCTCTGCAAGGCCAGGCTTGGCCAATGATCCAGCAAATATTTCGTTTACTGCTGTTAGTAATGTAGTCTTTCAGTGATGTGCATTTCATGTGAGCTTCTACAGTACATAGTTGACAGTGTATGTATGCAGACAACAAACTCGTTTGTTACATAAACAAACCAACTGTCTCTTTGTAGTATACAAAATGTAATTTATATATAATAACATGTTAAGCAAGAAATAAAGCCACTAACATGCTCTTCATTTCTGGCATAGTAAGTTATCTCTTTGCAACTCGTAAGGGTATAATATGCTAGATGTTTGCTTATATCAGACCTATTTTCTGGTTGTGTTGGGTATGTTTCTGTGACAGGCTGGCTGTGAAGGTTGACTGAAATGAAGGTAGTAGGGTAAGCTGTATGGTGTTCCGTGAAAGTAGCACAGAAGTGATGTACAGGAGTTAGCGAGCAGGTTATGAGGGTAACATGTCAGTGTCGTACATAACACTTCTCTCTCTTACCAGAACGAT
This sequence comes from Cherax quadricarinatus, assembly GCF_038502225.1. Lineage (NCBI taxonomy): Eukaryota > Metazoa > Arthropoda > Malacostraca > Decapoda > Parastacidae > Cherax > Cherax quadricarinatus. The sequence continues at coordinate 45,728,878 of NC_091301.1, forward strand.
GTTAGCGAGCAGGTTGTGAGGGTAACATGTCAGTGTCGTACATAACACTTCTCCCTCTTACCAGAACGATGTTAGCGAGCAGGTTGTGAGGGTAACATGTCAGTGTCGTACATAACACTTCTCTCTCTTACCAGAACGATGTTAGCGAGCAGGTTGTGAGGGTAACATGTCAGTGTCGTACATAACACTTCTCTCTCTTACCAGAACAGTGTTAGCGAGCAGGTTGTGAGGGTAACATGTCAGTGTCGTACATAACACTTCTCTCTCTTACCAGAACGATGTTAGCGAGCAGGTTGTGAGGGTAACATGTCAGTGTCGTACATAACACTTCTCTCTCTTACCAGAACAGTGTTAGCGAGCAGGTTGTGAGGGTAACATGTCAGTGTCGTACATAACACTTCTCTCTCTTACCAGAACGATGTTAGCGAGCAGGTTGTGAGGGTAACATGTCAGTGTCGTACATAACACTTCTCTCTCTTACCAGAACGATGTTAGCGAGCAGGTTGTGAGGGTAACATGTCAGTGTCGTACATAACACTTCTCTCTCTTACCAGAACAGTGTTAGCGAGCAGGTTGTGAGGGTAACATGTCAGTGTCGTACATAACACTTCTCTCTCTTACCAGAACGATGTTAGCGAGCAGGTTGTGAGGGTAACATGTCAGTGTCGTACATAACACTTCTCTCTCTTACCAGAACAGTGTTAGCGAGCAGGTTGTGAGGGTAACATGTCAGTGTCGTACATAACACTTCTCTCTCTTACCAGAACGATGTTAGCGAGCAGGTTGTGAGGGTAACATGTCAGTGTCGTACATCACTTCTCTCTCTTACCAGAACGATGTTAGCGAGCAGGTTGTGAGGGTAACATGTCAGTGTCGTACATAACACTTCTCTCTCTTACCAGAACGATGTTAGCGAGCAGGTTGTGAGGGTAACATGTCAGTGTCGTACATAACACTTCTCTCTCTTACCAGAACGATGTTAGCGAGCAGGTTGTGAGGGTAACATGTCAGTGTCGTACATAACACTTCTCTCTCTTACCAGAACAATGTTAGCGAGCAGGTTGTGAGGATAACATGTCAGTGTCGTACATAATACTCCTCTCTCTTACCAGAACAATGTTAGCGAGCAGGTTGTGAGGGTAACATGTCTGTGTCGTACATAACACCTCTCTCTCTTACCAGAACAATGCTTTGTATTTATTTCATTCGGGTTTGATTACTTCAAATAATTAAGCCGTGATGTTGAGACAGTAGATCAACTGGACTGGTTTTCAACAATAGTTGATTGTGATAGTCTTTTTACTAAACGTTTTAACTTGTAAAATAGTACAAATGCGAGAAATATAGTATATATCAGGGGTTCCTTAGTAAAAGAAAAATAGACAGTTGTAGTGAAGGTGAATTAGGGACTTCCTGTGTCCCTCGTCCCTCGGTGCTGCAAACATTCAACATTGATAATAACGAAGGGACTGATGATGCAGGAAAGTTAAGGAAAATATAAGTACAGTAAAGGCAAGATAATTAGAATAATAACTTTCGTATCAGACACAAGAATAACAAAGGCAACGAAAAACCATCCATGATATTACGAGAAACTTCAGATATTTCTACACCTGCAAAAACCAAGTGAAGAACTACGTATACAACCAGACTGTTAATGACAGGAGCTTCATACACTAATACCTGGAGTATACCTGGAGAGTGTTTCCGGGGGTCAGCGCCCCCGTGGCCCGGTGTGTGACCAGGCCTCGCGGTGGATCAAGGCCTGATCAACTAGGCTGTTACTGCTGGCTAATATAAATCAAGGTTCATCAGTCCCCTGAATGAAAGAAGGATACAGAGTGAAGATTTGTTTTAATTACCCCTGAAGATCACACAGATTTACCTTTCAGGGGTTTCCAGGAGACCGGCCCCGAGTCTGGCTTGGCTGGTGCTTTCCTGATGAGCCAGACTGTTGCTGCTGGCGGTTCACTGACCCACATATCTATGACAATCTGTTTCATCTGGCACTTGGTGTAGGTACTTATCCAGTTTCCTCTAGAAGACATAAAAAACTTGTTCCAGGAGTGGTTCTGATATCTTCTGGTAAGATGTAAAAAGTCTGGGATCACAGATGTGCCCACGTTGCCTCTGTCTTTCACTGCGGTTATTTTACATTATATTCTATATCTAATAGTAAATTATCATATATCTATTCACTCCAACAAGTACATATTTAGGACTTTGAATCATTTCTGGTATTTTAAATACTTTATTAGCCGTGTGCGCACCGTAACGATCTCTGTATTTGTTTCTGATCTGTTATCTCAGCTGTCCTGAGCGGTGCAGTCAACACTAAACAAACCTCGAAACAAGAGAAAAGAAACTATTTGATTAGTGCCATTATTGGCACTATGGCCCTTATTTTGATAGTTCTCATGCCTGAACCATTGAGGCATTGACCCCAGGAAGAATCTTTCAGGTTGGTGACTCTGATATTTACCTTGTTGTATTCTTTGAGATAAAGGTCAGCTGACATAATTACTCCCAGGTCCCTCACGTGTTCCTTTAATTGTATCTAGTGATATTCTTGGGTTTTGTACACAAATTCACAATGTTCCTTTTAAGTTCTTAATTCTGTTCATATCTACGTTGGAAAAGTTGTTTATATGTTCTTGCAGTTTTTCTGTATCATCTACTGAGGTGTTTATCATATTTATTTTGTATCCGCAAATGATACAAACCTGTGTCTAGTGTTATTTTGTGTCTGCTGCGACGACGAGAAACTGTAAATGTGTCGTGACTGTACCTTCTGGTACTGAGTTTTTTTTTTTTACAGTGCTAGGCCTAGATTTTTTGCTTTGTTTACTTCTACTCTTTGTGTTCTGTTAGAAAGTTGAATATCCGTTTATTTTCGCGGGGTAGGGGTCGGCCTAGGAAAGGTTGGAGGGAGGGGGTAAAGGAGGTTTTGTGTGCGAGGGGCTTGGACTTCCAGGAGGCATGCATGAGCGTGTTTGATAGGAGTGAATGGAGACAAATGGTTTTTAATACTTGACGTGCTGTTGGAGTGTGAGCAAAGTAACATTTATGAAGGGATTCAGGGAAACCGGCAGGCCGGACTTGAGTCCTGGAGATGGGAAGTACAGTGCCTGCACTCTGAAGGAGGGGTGTTAATGTTGCAGTTTAAAAACTGTAGTGTAAAGCACCCTTCTGGCAAGACAGTGATGGAGTGAATGATGGTGAAAGTTTTTCTTTTTCGGGCCACCCTGCCTTGGTGGGAATCGGCCAGTGTGATAATAAAAATAAAAATACTTATCTCACCTTCATTTAAAGTGTAATCACTCCATGACTGCATTTAACAGATGCCTTTGCAGAACACTTGTATACCACATCTGAAAAGCGAAAAGGCAGATGTGGTATACACAAATGCGGTATACACATTTGTGTATACTACATCTGCATTTTGGTTTTCGTCCAATATTTCCATAATCCTGTCATTATGGTTTAGTTGTCGTGAGAAACATGATCTTCCCTGTCTAAATCTATGCTGGTTATGCTGTTTCCATAAAGCTTGTAATTTAACATCTTATCATCCTTTCAAGACTTTTATGATGTGTGTTGTGATGGCTACTGCTGTGTAATTCTTGTCGTTGTTGTGCTGCTTCCTTCATGCAGCGGAGCTGTGTCCTAACCTAACATTGTTGTGCTGCTTCCTTCATGCAGCGGAGTTGTGTCCTAACCTAACATTGTTGTGCTGCTTCCTTCATGCAGCGGAGCTGTGTCCTAACCTAACATTGTTGTGCTGCTTCCTTCATGCAGCGGAGCTGTGTCCTAACCTAACATTGTTGTGCTGCTTCCTTCATGCAGCGGAGTTGTGTCCTAACCTAACATTGTTGTGCTGCTTCCTTCATGCAGCGGAGCTGTGTCCTAACCTAACATTGTTGTGCTGCTTCCTTCATGCAGCGGAGCTGTGTCCTAACCTAACATTGTTGTGCTGCTTCCTTCATGCAGCGGAGCTGTGTCCTAACCTAACATTGTTGTGCTGCTTCCTTCATGCAGCGGAGCTGTGTCCTAACCTAACATTGTTGTGCTGCTTCCTTCATGCAGCGGAGCTGTGTCCTAACCTAACATTGTTGTGCTGCTTCCTTCATGCAGCGGAGCTGTGTCCTAACCTAACATTGTTGTGCTGCTTCCTTCATGCAGCGGAGCTGTGTCCTAACCTAACATTGTTGTGCTGCTTCCTTCATGCAGCGGAGTTGTGTCCTAACCTAACATTGTTGTGCTGCTTCCTTCATGCAGCGGAGCTGTGTCCTAACCTAACATTGTTGTGCTGCTTCCTTCATGCAGCGGAGCTGTGTCCTAACCTAACATTGTTGTGCTGCTTCCTTCATGCAGCGGAGCTGTGTCCTAACCTAACATTGTTGTGCTGCTTCCTTCATGCAGCGGAGCTGTGTCCTAACCTAACATTGTTGTGCTGCTTCCTTCATGCAGCGGAGCTGTGTCCTAACCTAACATTGTTGTGCTGCTTCCTTCATGCAGCGGAGCTGTGTCCTAACCTAACATTGTTGTGCTGCTTCCTTCATGCAGCGGAGCTGTGTCCTAACCTAACATTGTTGTGCTGCTTCCTTCATGCAGCGGAGCTGTGTCCTAACCTAACATTGTTGTGCTGCTTCCTTCATGCAGCGGAGCTGTGTCCTAACCTAACATTGTTGTGCTGCTTCCTTCATGCAGCGGAGCTGTGTCCTAACCTAACATTGTTGTGCTGCTTCCTTCATGCAGCGGAGTTGTGTCCTAACCTAACATTGTTGTGCTGCTTCCTTCATGCAGCGGAGCTGTGTCCTAACCTAACATTGTTGTGCTGCTTCCTTCATGCAGCGGAGCTGTGTCCTAACCTAACATTGTTGTGCTGCTTCCTTCATGCAGCGGAGTTGTGTCCTAACCTAACATTGTTGTGCTGCTTCCTTCATGCAGCGGAGCTGTGTCCTAACCTAACATTGTTGTGCTGCTTCCTTCATGCAGCGGAGCTGTGTCCTAACCTAACATTGTTGTGCTGCTTCCTTCATGCAGCGGAGCTGTGTCCTAACCTAACATTGTTGTGCTGCTTCCTTCATGCAGCGGAGCTGTGTCCTAACCTAACATTGTTGTGCTGCTTCCTTCATGCAGCGGAGCTGTGTCCTAACCTAACATTGTTGTGCTGCTTCCTTCATGCAGCGGAGTTGTGTCCTAACCTAACATTGTTGTGCTGCTTCCTTCATGCAGCGGAGCTGTGTCCTAACCTAACATTGTTGTGCTGCTTCCTTCATGCAGCGGAGCTGTGTCCTAACCTAACATTGTTGTGCTGCTTCCTTCATGCAGCGGAGCTGTGTCCTAACCTAACATTGTTGTGCTGCTTCCTTCATGCAGCGGAGCTGTGTCCTAACCTAACATTGTTGTGCTGCTTCCTTCATGCAGCGGAGCTGTGTCCTAACCTAACATTGAGAAATTTACTGCAAACATATATGCAAGAAATAAAGATAGAATTTACGGAGATTGGCTGGGAGCATGATAGAAGACATCACTGAGTCACGTGAGCATAGCTAGTGAGCATGATAGAAGACATCACTGAGTCACGTGAGCATAGCTAGTGAGCATGATAGAAGACATCACTGAGACATGTGAGCATAGCTAGTGAGCATGATAGAAGACATCACTGAGACATGTGAGCATAGCTAGTGAGCATGATAGAAGACATCACTGAGACATGTGAGCATAGCTAGTGACTCAGAGTCAAGTCATATACTGGACTCTGTGTCGGTATTGAAGTTTTCACTGTTATTAACCTTTGCACGGAGATTCCTTTCCACGACGTTTGCTACAAATAACACACCGGAGATATTTTTTTCTCTCGATGATGGAGTGTCATGGGAATATTGATCTTTGTTCCATCAGGTTGTTATTGTCAGTCTGAGATTCTACAGTCATTCATTTCTTATGAACAAGTTTATATCTTTTCTCAAGAATGTTCTGATTCATGAATTTTGAATACCACTGTATCATCTTTGTAAGTAGACAAGATTGTTCATCCTGGAAACCTTCCAGGATTGGCAGGTCAACTTAGTCCTACCATACCCCCGGCCGGGTTGAACCCGCGGTCATAGTCTCAAAACTCCAGCCCGTCGCGTTAGCCACTAGACCAGCTAGCCACAATAACATTCATCCAACTAGGTATATTTCTACACCATAGGAAGGTTAGCACAGGCACGTCTGTGACCACAAATGCAAGTTTTTACAGACGAATCTCCAGCTAGCGTGGCCGTGACGAACTCTAGCTCAAGTCCCTTCACTGCCGTCAACATGACTCGCCACGCTAGTATACTTGGCTGTGTTATTGTCTAGTTTGAGGTTGAAGCTGTTCTCTAGTACCAGTTGTCCTTGTACCTGACTATTTGGCCCTGGTTCCTCACTTAGCCAAAAAAAAAAAAATGCCATTATATATAACTAATTAAACTTGTTGTGTAATCTAACAGTAATTTAGCTAATAATGAAAGTCAAATAAAAAAATAAATTCTTTGATTTAAACAGAAGCATAATTTGTCTCGTTGGTTTTTAAATAAAACCTGAGGTATTGCTCATGATTTGTTTATTAGGTTTAAATTCTACTGACTAGGTAAAACCCATTAATGTTGTGTATAATGTGTTGACCGCAAGTCAAAAACACTTACATCCATAAAATATGGATTAAACTAAATTCTTAGTAAATATGGTGTGATAATAATACAATGGCGGCACTGTGAAGGAGGAGTGTTAATGTTGAAGTTTTGTAACTGTAGTGTAAGTGAGCCTCTGGCAAGACAGTGGTGGAGTGAATGATGCTGAAAGTTGTTCTTTTTCGGGTCACCCTGCCTTGGTGGGAAACAGCCCATGTGTTAATAAAAAATATATACACTGCACAGTGTATATATCGTATCCAATATAATGCCGAAAAAATTCATAAAAATAATTATAGTATTATAATTTCTAAAATATTTAAATATGTTGTGTGAAGAAATATTTGACTGTAGCATTTTTGTTGTTTTTTTAAGCTGAGGAGGAAAAAAAGATTTGTTGAGGAATCTAGAGAGAAATTTATTTATGGAGGAGAAAAAAGACTAGAGCAGACAGTAATAGTACGAATACTTTTTTATAGGTGTGAGGCATGAGCTTTAGAAGTTGCAGCAAGGAGTAGGTTAGAAGAAGTTGATATGCCATGTTTGATAGCAATATCTGGTGTTAATGTTATGCAGAGAAAAACGAGCGCAGAAATTAGATAGTTTGAGGTTACTAAAGGAATAAATGAACTGATGGAGGGTTGTTATGAGGCTTTAGTTACGTAGAAAGAATGGAACAGAATAGGATGACAGAGAATGTATAAATCAGGGTTGGAAGGAGGGATAGAGGTCGTCCCAGGAAGGGTTGGAGGGAGGGTATGATGGCTTTAAATAGTAGGGAGCTTGATAATTCAGCAGTCATGCGTGATGTGTGAACATGTTAGGCTGCACCGAGTGGAGATAAGTAATTTAGCCTTTTAGGGTTGTATGTGCTGTTGGAGTGAGAGCAAGGTAATATTTTAGAAGGTATTCAGGGGAAACTGGTTAACCCAACTTGAGTCTTGAAGGTGGGAAGTGTCGTCTCTTGATTATTTGGGACACCGAGAGCATATCAGAGCAAGTAGCAGTCAAACATGGTGGTGGATCTGTGTGTGTGTGTGTGTGTGTGTGTGTGTGTGTGTGTGTGTGTGTGTGTGTGTGTGTGTGTGTGTGTGTGTGTGAATGTACAGTGTGATGGAGCTGTCTTGTTAGACGCCAGAGCCTGAAGATGGTGTTGACAGCACCGTGGTTGCTGACACACACACACACACACACACACACACACACACACACACACACACACACACACACACACACACACAAACACACACACACACACACACACACACACACACACACACACACACACACACACACACACACACACACACACACACACACATACACTCATCTCCACTCAGGCCGCTGAGCATTTCCACCAGGTGGTGTGTTTGTCGCATAGTCCTATGGTGGCAAAAATGATATTGTATAGTAGGCTTTCATTTAGCTAGGGTATGTATAGTAGGCTTTTATTTAGCTAAGGTATGTAGAGTAGGCTTTTATTTAGCTAGGGTATGTATAGTAGGCTTTCATTTAGCTAGGGTATGTATAGTAGGATTTTATTTAACTAGGGCAATGGCAAGAATCTGCCTCAGGCAGTGCAAGTCTACTCCCGTAATATAGTGTAGAAACTGAGGAGATAACAGTTACCAACACTCATTGTTGGTGAAGTGACTGACAGTGTAACTGTGGCCACTCAGATAAAGTGAAGTCGTCAGGTGTGGGTGAGTGTAAGGTGAAGTAGAGTCGTCAGGTGTGGGTGAGTGTAAGGTGAAGTAGAGTCGTCAGGTGTGGGTGAGTGTAAGGTGAAGTAGAGTCGTCAGGTGTGGGTGAGTGTAAGGTGAAGTAGAGTCGTCAGGTGTGGGTGAGTGTAAGGTGAAGTAGAGTCGTCAGGTGTGGGTGAGTGTAAGGTGAAGTAGAGTCGTCAGGTGTGGGTGAGTGTAAGGTGAAGTAGAGTCGTCAGGTGTGGGTGAGTGTAAGGTGAAGTAGAGTCGTCAGGTGTGGGTGAGTGTAAGGTGAAGTAGAGTCGTCAGGTGTGGGTTAGCAGGAGAGGAAGGGAGGAGAACTGGTCAAGCATAGAAACATTGTACTTACAAAGGTACTCTACAGCGCCGCTGCTACCTTCAAAACCTTGCATGTGCCTGTAACATTAAGTATACAGTAGCATCCTTCTAGTGCATGCCAAGTGACTCTATTACACTAACCTTACTCACAGACCACACTATGGCTGAGAGGTTACAAGTGTTGTTCTAGCATGCATACTCTGTAACTAATAAGAAAGAAATGATAGTCACACACACAACGAACAGTTGTAGTCACACTGACTCTGGATTACCGGATTAACACTAATTGTACAGTTTGTGTATCGATATCCGTCTCCGTAAGGTTGCAAATAATATTAGGAATATTGTACTGAGTAACCAGGAGAAGAATCTGTCATAACTGTACAGTTGATCAGGCTGGAGCTACGAATGCCAGACATGAAGACGTGAGTGTTACGTCATGAATAGAAGTGCAAGCAAAAGTTGAATTATTGGAAACAACAGCAGCAGCAGTAGTAGTGTGTGTAGTCTTAGTGCTGTCTCAAACAACAGCAGCAGCAGCAGTAGTGTGTGTAGTCTTAGTGCTGTCTCAATGCTGACTCTCGTAGAGCTGCTTCGCCTTGATCATTATCAACAATTTCACATGGTGTATGTGGATTCCTGAGTGACTGAAGTCACCTTCTCCCTCACCTTGTATCTGTTACCACCAAGTATAAATGTCAAGACACGGTTCGACAGATGACCTTAGTGTGAGGCGTAGGTCTACCTGGCTCTCAGCTGTGGTCCTGCATTATAATTCTAACATCATCCCTGATCTTACTTTGCTTGGCGGAAGCAAGAAGAGTCACTGTGGAAGTTGGGGTTGCTGTCTACCAGGGACGACCCTGGCTGACCAAAACTTTCCTTAAACAAATAACATGTACCATATATTTTGTTTTAATAAAATTCAGGAGCACATTGTTGAGTGCTGACTTTACATGGGCAGCAAACTTAAAAGACTACACTGTTAGTGTTGGCACAGGAAATTACAAAGATTGCATCAAACCTCTATGCTGAGACTACTATGCAGCAGACTTATCACTTCAGATATAAGTAGCTAGTAATGGAACTATGAATGGTAGGTACTGTACTGAAGGCTCTGACATCAAGTAAACATTGTCATACACCAGACCAATATACTGAAATGGCCCTTCATTACAAGCATATAATTTAGGTGTAAAGAATACAGTCTGGCAGTAATATACTAGAGATGTGCAGAAGAATATGAAACTGGCCACATGCACGACATGAGACTTTTCTATAGGATGCAGAGAGTAAGACTAGGATGTTGTGTAGGCTGTTCGGAGCTGTACGTTCTGATTGGAACAGCAGAATTCAGCTGAAGGCTGCTGAAGTTCGAGGCTCCTGCAGGATCTGTATGACATCAGGAGGAGTCAGCATCCCTGACAAACTGTCTTTGCTGAAAAGTACAGCAAGGTTTAAGATGCCTGTACAAGAGGAGAAAAAATAGAGAGAAGGCAGAGTAATGACCTCTCTGTTACACTGTACAAACAATATACTCCCTGAGCGAGCACACTACTTATAGAGGCGCAGCGTGGATTTTGTTTTAATTAATCACTATGACACTTTCCAGGATCCACGGGACACAACAATTGTTTGTAGGGATGTGCAGAGGTAGTATAGCTGGTTCTTCTTGGCTTACAAACACTTGGTCACTCAGCCTTGCAGGACTGTTCAGTGAAAACAGTGAAAGATGGTGTAACCAGTAGGTTAGTTTTTGGTGTAACCAACCACCACACTAGTGAGTCATACTTACCTGTCATGACTTCATGTGCTGCACCTCGTCTCTCTCACTCTAGTACACAAGTTCAACTTCCTGCCTGTGACTCATTCATCAAAACTAAAGTACTGAACACAGGCCTCTCGGCTGAGGGACTGTTTACCTGACGCTTCTGGGAATAGTTCTGCAGGGTTCAGGGACTGAGTACCTCTATCTACTGTCTTCATATATGTACTCTGAGAAGCTTGGTGGAACTTCTTCGTAGAAATATAACCAGGTGCTTCACATGTCTAATTCCCTAATATTTAAAGTTCAGATTAAAGTTAACTTATAACAGATTTGAATGAGGTCGTTCATATATTATTGTTGTGTCTCATAAATATGTAAGACAATTATGAGGATCTTGATTCAAAACCTTTAATTTGAGGCTGAGAGTCAAGAAGGAATGTTTCCAGTGTTGCAGTAGGTCAGCATGGTTGTTCATCAGTGTTGCAGTAGGTCAGCATGGTTGTTCATCAGTGTTGCAGTAGGTCAGCATGGTTGTTCATCAGTGTTGTAGTGATCAACATGGTTGTTCATCAGTGTTGTAGTGATCTACATGGTTGTTCATCAGTGTTGTAGTGATCAACATGGTTGTTCATCAGTGTTGTAATGATCAACATGGTTGTTCATCAGTGTTGTAGTGATCTACATGGTTGTTCATCAGTGTTGTAGTGATCAACATGGTTGTTCATCAGTGTTGTAGTGATCAACATGGTTGTTCATCAGTGTTGTAGTGATCAACATGGTTGTTCATCAGTGTTGTAGTGATCAACATGGTTGTTCATCAGTGTTGTAGTGATCAACATGGTTGTTCATCAGTGTTGTAGTGATCAACATGGTTGTTCATCAGTGTTGTAGTGATCAACATGGTTGTTCATCAGTGTTGTAGTGATCAACATGGTTGTTCATCAGTGTTGTAGTGATCAACATGGTTGTTCATCAGTGTTGTAGTGATCAACATGGTTGTTCATCAGTGTTGTAGTGATCAACATGGTTGTTCATCAGTGTTGTAGTGATCAACATGGTTGTTCATCAGTGTTGTAGTGATCAACATGGTTGTTCATCAGTGTTGTAGTGATCAACATGGTTGTTCATCAGTGTTGTAGTGATCAACATGGTTGTTCATCAGTGTTGTAGTGATCAACATGGTTGTTCATCAGTGTTGTAGTGATCAACATGGTTGTTCATCAGTGTTGTAGTGATCAACATGGTTGTTCATCAGTGTTGTAGTGATCAACATGGTTGTTCATCAGTGTTGTAGTGATCAACATGGTTGTTCATCAGTGTTGTAGTGATCAACATGGTTGTTCATCAGTGTTGTAGTGATCAACATGGTTGTTCATCAGTGTTGTAGTGATCAACATGGTTGTTCATCAGTGTTGTAGTGATCAACATGGTTGTTCATCAGTGTTGTAGTGATCAACATGGTTGTTCATCAGTGTTGTAGTGATCAACATGGTTGTTCATCAGTGTTGTAGTGATCAACATGGTTGTTCATCAGTGTTGTAGTGATCAACATGGTTGTTCATCAGTGTTGTAGTGATCAACATGGTTGTTCATCAGTGTTGTAGTGATCAACATGGTTGTTCATCAGTGTTGTAGTGATCAACATGGTTGTTCATCAGTGTTGTAGTGATCAACATGGTTGTTCATCAGTGTTGTAGTGATCAACATGGTTGTTCATCAGTGTTGTAGTGATCAACATGGTTGTTCATCAGTGTTGTAGTGATCAACATGGTTGTTCATCAGTGTTGTAGTGATCAACATGGTTGTTCATCAGTGTTGTAGTGATCAACATGGTTGTTCATCAGTGTTGTAGTGATCAACATGGTTGTTCATCAGTGTTGTAGTGATCAACATGGTTGTTCATCAGTGTTGTAGTGATCAACATGGTTCATGAGTGTTGTAGTGATCAACATGGTTGTTCATCAGTGTTACAGTGATCTACATGGTTGTTCATCAGTGTTGTAGTGATCAACATGGTTCATCAGTGTTGTAGTGATCAACATGGTTGTTCATCAGTGTTACAGTGATCTACACGGTTGTTCATCAGTGTAGTGGTTACATTGTTGTTCATCAGTGTTAGTGGTCTTCATGGTTGTTCATCAGTATTACAATGATCTACATGGTGGTTTAACAACACTGGTATTAGTCTTGATCGACTGGTTAATATGTTGGTGGTGGTTTAACAACACTGGTATTAGTCTTGATCGACTGGTTAATATGTTGGTGGTGGTTTAACAACACTGGTATTAGTCTTGATCGACTGGTTAATATGGTGGTGGTGGTTTAACAACACTGGTATTAGTCTTGATCGACTGGTTAATATGTTGGTGGTGGTTTAACAACACTGGTATTAGTCTTGATCGACTGGTTAATATGGTGATGGTGGTTTAACAACACTGGTATTAGTCTTGATCGACTGGTTAATATGGTGGTGGTGGTTTAACAACACTGGTATTAGTCTTGATCGACTGGTTAATATGGTGATGGTGGTTTAACAACACTGGTATTAGTCTTGATCGACTGGTTAATATGGTGATGGTGGTTTAACAACACTGGTATTAGTCTTGATCGACTGGTTAATATGTTGGTGGTGGTTTAACAACACTGGTATTAGTCTTGATCGACTGGTTAATATGTTGGTGGTGGTTTAACAACACTGGTATTAGTCTTGATCGACTGGTTAATATGGTGTTGGTGGTTTAACAACACTGGTATTAGTCTTGATCGACTTGTTAATATGGTGATGGTGGTTTAACAACACTGGTATTAGACTTGATCGACTGGTTAATATGTTGGTGGTGGTTTAACAACACTGGTATTAGTCTTGATCGACTGGTTAATATGTTGGTGGTGGTTTAACAACACTGGTATTAGTCTTGATCGACTGGTTAATATGTTGGTGGTGGTTTAACAATGGTATTAGTCTTGATCGACTGGTTAATATGTTGGTGGTGGTTTAACAACACTGGTATTAGTCTTGATCGACTGGTTAATATGTTGGTGGTGGTTTAACAATGGTATTAGTCTTGATCGACTGGTTAATATGATGGTGGTTTAACAATGGTATTAGTCTTGATCGACTGGTTAATATGGTGGTGGTGGTTTAACAACACTGGTATTAGTCTTGATCGACTGGTTAATATGTTGGTGGTGGTTTAACAACACTGGTATTAGTCTTGATCGACTGGTTAATATGGTGATGGTGGTTTAACAACACTGGTATTAGTCTTGATCGACTGGTTAATATGTTGGTGGTGGTTTAACAACACTGGTATTAGTCTTGATCGACTGGTTAATATGGTGATGGTGGTTTAACAACACTGGTATTAGTCTTGATCGACTGGTTAATATGTTGGTGGTGGTTTAACAACACTGGTATTAGTCTTGATCGACTGGTTAATATGGTGGTGGTTTAACAACACTGGTATTAGTCTTGATCGACTGGTTAATATGGTGGTGGTGGTTTAACAACACTGGTATTAGTCTTGATCGACTGGTTAATATGGTGGTGGTGGTTTAACAACAATGGTATTAGTCTTGATCGACTGGTTAATATGGTGATGGTGGTTTAACAACACTGGTATTAGTCTTGATCGACTGGTTAATATGGTGGTGGTGGTTTAACAACACTGGTATTAGTCTTGATCGACTGGTTAATATGGTGATGGTGGTTTAACAACACTGGTATTAGTCTTGATCGACTGGTTAATATGGTGATGGTGGTTTAACAACACTGGTATTAGTCTTGATCGACTTGTTAATATGTTGGTGGTGGTTTAACAACACTGGTATTAGTCTTGATCGACTTGTTAATATGTTGGTGGTGGTTTAACAACACTGGTATTAGTCTTGATCGACTTGTTAATATGTTGGTGGTGGTTTAACAACACTGGTATTAGTCTTGATCGACTTGTTAATATGTTGGTGGTGGTTTAACAACACTGGTATTAGTCTTGATCGACTGGTTAATATGGTGGTGGTGGTTTAACAACACTGGTATTAGTCTTGATCGACTGGTTAATATGGTGGTGGTGGTTTAACAACACTGGTATTAGTCTTGATCGACTGGTTAATATGGTGGTGGTGGTTTAACAACACTGGTATTAGTCTTGATCGACTGGTTAATATGTTGGTGGTGGTTTAACAACACTGGTATTAGTCTTGATCGACTGGTTAATATGTTGGTGGTGGTTTAACAACACTGGTCACAAGTGGTCGTCTCCATCACACACTCGGCACTAAAACTAAACATTATATATCATTCTCTCAAGTAATCTCTGATAATGTTTCTTCTCCGACACACACAAGACAGTGAAAATTCTGACCCAATATTTGCTCTCCATTCCATAATTTCCCTATTTCAGGCCCAGTGCCAGATTTTAGTCATTTTTCTATGCTAATTTCTGATATCCAAACATATATGAGCTGTGTGTGGTGGCCCTACTCCCCCCTCCACCTACCATCTCTCTCTCTCTCTCTCCCCTGTCATGTCAACTTCCAAAATTTGGCTTCCTCTTCCCGCTGGCAGCAGGCGAGCACAACGACCACAGTGTGACAAGGCTTCTGGGTGAGTACCTGTCGCTTGTAGGCACTACCACAACTACTACCCGCCCGCCCGCCCGCCTGCCCGCCCGCCCACCCGCAGCCAGCATGATCATCACCACTCGCATTCTATATTTCAAAATCAATTTTGGTTCATATATATATATATATTATATATATATTTATTTATATTTATATATATATTTATATATATATATATGTGTGTATATTGTATATATTGTTTATATACTCTATATGAATACATATATATTTACTGTAGCGTTTTAAAAGCGTTTATCATGCTAGTCAATTGCCTTTTTCGCGAGTTTTAAGATGATGTGCTTATGTTGCATGGCACTTTATGCTTGGATGATGAGACGGAACCATTCTTTAAGTGGACACTCTTTCATTGTTCTTAGTCCTCTCAAGTTTCTTTAGTATTCTCTAAGCATATACTTTTAATATAAATATGTCAAGCGATAAGTACTTTAATTTACAACTGCCGTTGATCGCCGCTAGTTAGCAGGTGTGTGTGTGTGTGTGTGTGTGTGTGTGTGTGTGTGTGTGTGTGTGTGTGTGTGTGTTTTGTGTGTGTGTGTTTTGTGTGTGTGTGTTTTGTGTGTGTGTGTTTTGTGTGTGTGTGTTTTGTGTGTGCGTTTTATGTGTGTGTGTTTTGTGTGTGTGTGTTTTGTGTGTGCGTTTTATGTGTGTGTGTTTTGTGTGTGTGTGTTGTGTGTGTTTTGTGTGTGTGTTTTGTGTGTGTGTGTGTGTGTGTGTGTGTGTGTGTGTGTGTGTGTGTGTGTGGTGAACATCTACAGGATCATGGTACTAGCAGAGTGAACAGTGTGAAGGGAGGCAACACACAAGGGTTTAGAGACTTACTGGCCGTGTAATAACATTAAATGAGGGAACAACACGCTCTTCTTGACAAACTTAGCATCAAAAGAGCGACGAAGTAAATACAGATTACCGAGATAGTGAAAGAGGAGAAATACACGTGCATAACACAAGATACGAGACCAAAACACAGTGTTGCACAGATACAAGACGACAGTGATACAACACTACTAGAGATGAACAACATAGTGATATATAGATACAAGACGACAGTGATGCAACACTACTAGTCATGAACAACATGGTGATACACAAATACGACAGTGATACAACACTACTAGTCATGAACAACATGGTGATACACAAATACGACAGTGATGCAACACTACTAGTCATGAACAACATAGTGATACACAAATACGACAGTGATAAAACACTACTAGTCATGAACAACATAGTGATACACAAATACGACAGTGATACAACACTACTAGTCATGTACCCTGAGGTCAATGGTCAGTACGCTGAAGTCAGTGGTCATGTGTGGTCATACCTGCCTAAGCTCTTGGGAGTTACTGTGGGCAGTTACCAAGCACCATGGCTTGTTGTAGTGTTTTAGAATCTCAGGTTCAAGTGTTGAAGGAGATTCTACTTCTTCAGGAGGTTGAAGCTTCGCATAGATGAGTTTGGGAGTGAGTGTGAAAAGGATTTAGCTGGTAAGGAGGAAATGGTCACCAGCAGAGATGGTGGCAGCCGCTTTAAGTGGCAAGTGGTTCACATTTCAGGAAGAAGGAAGATGAGAGCTCATAGATAAGATGTGAAGGTAGGAAATCGATTCTCTGTTCTCCAAAACGAGCGTACTTCAGTGCTTAGTGAGGTTGAAGGTACCACTGATTCCCCTGCTAATCAAGGTAAGAATATTTTAATAGTAGGCGATTCTCAGGTAAGATATATGGACTGTGCATTTTGTAACAGAGACATAAAGGTCAGACAGAGAGTGTGACTTCCTGGAGCTGGTGTTGGTGACATAGTCAGCAGGTTGGATAATATTATGGCAGGTAATGGAAACAAGCCCATTATCTGTCTTAGTGCTGGGGGTAATGACATTGGGAAGGGCAGGAGAGAGGAGCTGCTGGATAATTACAGGTCAGCCATAGAAGTAGTTAGATCTAAGGAAGGGCTCCCAGTCATATGTAGCATCTTGCCTAGAAAGGGAGTGGGCAATGAATGGATGTCTAGGGCAATTGGTATAAATTGCTGGCTAGACAGGTACTGTAAGGAACTTGCAATCCCATTCATTGATAACTGGGACCTATTCTTTGACAAACGTGATATGTATGCAAGAGATGGGGTTCATCTCTCTGGGGATGGAGTGGTTGCATTAGCCAATTCAATTGAGAGGGTAATTGACGCCTTGTCTAGGAATTTAAACTGATAGATTATAGAGGTATGGGTGTTTGTGGGAAACAATCAGGCTGCAGCATTAGGGTTAAAAACAGCAATTATTACCGGGATACCTCAGGGATATGTTTAAAAGACAATATTCAGAATAAAGTTGCTAGTAATGGCAAATCAATTGATCAACAAACAAAGAGAGATAGTAGAGGGCAACGAGTGACTAGCTCCCTTAAGGTTTACTAAACAAATAGTAGGAGTCTAAGAAATAAGATAGATGAGCTAAGATTACTTGCAAGTGTAGGTAATATAGATATTATTGGTATAACAGAGACCTGGTTCAACCTGAAAGACAGAGAAATGCCTTCTGAATGCAACATACGGGGTTATAAACTATTCCACGCTGATATGGTCAATAGGAAAGGTGGTGGAGTGGCAATGTATGTCAGAGAAAATTTAAATTGTCTTATATATGATATAAGATTAGAAACATCGAACACAGAATCTGTTTGGCTACAGTTTCTCGAGGGACGTGACAAATTAATTTGGGGGGCGATTTATAGGCCCCCAAACCTTGATAGGGAGTGCAGTAAGCTGTTATGGGACGAAATTCATAAGGCATCTAGATATGAAAATGTTGTGATAATGGGAGAGTTTAACTTTAGACAAATTGATTGGAACAATATGACAGGAAATCTTGAGTCTAGTGACTTTCTTGATACGGTTCAGGATTGCTTTTTAGAACAGGTTGTGGCAGAACCAACTAGAGGAAATAATCTGCTTGACTTGGTTCTTGCCAACAAAGATTCACTAATTAATAATCTTGAGGTTAATGATGAGCTTGGGGAAAGTGAACACAAATCTCTTAGTTTCAATATATCATGGAATTACCCAGATAACTGCAATCAAATCTCTGTCCCAGATTTTAGCTTGACCGACTTCATGGGACTGAAAAATTACCTGGATGGGCTAAATTGGGATGTCCTGACTATGGGTCAGGTAGGTGATATTGATTGCCAATATGACGTTTTTCAGGGCATAGTTCTAGCTGCCCAGACAACTTTTGTTCCGAGTAGGGAAATTAGATCTAACAAAAATGATCTCAAATGGATGAACAATAGATTAAAATATCTCATTGGTCAAAAGAGAGGCATATATAGGCGTATCAAAAGAGGGGATGGGCAGTTATGAAATCAATATATTCAATTAAAGAGAGAAATAAAGGAATAAGAAAAGCAAAAAGGGATTATGAGGCTAAGGTCGCAAGTGATTCAAAGACTAACCCAAAAGGGTTCTTTCAGGTATACAGAAGTAAGATTAGGGACAAGATTGGCCCACTTAAGAGTAACTCTGGTCAGATCACTGACAGTGATAAGGATATGTGTGAAATTCTCAATACCTACTTCCTCTGTTTTCACCCAGGAAAATACTAGTGATATTCCTGAAATAATAGATTATGCGGTAACTAGTGACATGGTCCTCAGACAAATAGAGAAACTAAAACCTAACAAATCCCCAGGTCCTGATGAACTGTTTGCAAGGGTGTTAAAGGAATGTAAAGAGGAACTTAGCATACCTTTGGCTAATCTTTTTAACATATCACTACAAGTTGGCATAGTGCCTGATAAGTGGGAAAATGGCAAATGTAATAGCTATTTACAAGGCAAGTGACAGGTCCTTGGCTTCGAACTATAGACCAATAAGCCTTGCCTCCATAGTGAGAAAATTTATGGAGTCAATAATTGCCGAAGCAATTCGTAGCCATCTTGATAGGCACAGATTGTTTAATGAATCTCAACACGGTTTTACAAGGGGCGTTCCTGTCATACGAATTTACTGACTTTTTTCACTAAGGTGTTTGAGGAGGTACATCATGGTAATGAATATGATATTGTGTGTATGGACTTCGGTAAGGCTTTCGATAGAGTTCCACACCAGAGGCTATTGAGGAAACTTAAGGCACACGGAATAGGATCATTTTTTTCTTTGGTAGAGGCATGGCTGACAAATAGGCAGCAGAGAGTTTGCATAAATGGGGAGAAATCAGAATGGGGGCACGTCACAAGCGATGTTCCTCAGTGTTGGGCCCGTTATTGTTCACAATTTACATAAACGACATAGATGAGGGAATAAATAGCGACATAAACAAATTTGCTGATGACACCAAAATAGGCCGTCCAATTCATTCTAATGAGGACACTAGAGCACTCCAGGATGATTTGAATAGACTGATGCAATGGTCGGAGAAGTGGCAGATGCAGTTTAATATTGACAAATGCAAAGTTCTAAATGTTGGACAGGAAAATAACCATGCCACATATAAACTAAATAATGTAGATCTTAATACTACTGATTGCGAAAAGGATTTAGGAGTTCTGGTTAGCAGTAATCTGAAACCAAGACAACAGTGCCATTAGTGTTCGCAATAAAGCTAACAGAATTCTTGGCTTCATATCTAGAAGTATAAGTAATAGAAGTCCTCAAGGTTGAGGGACTGATTACCTCATTCTCCTCTTGTTCTTCAAGATTCTCCTTTGTATGGACTGATGAAGCCACTGTGTGGCGAAACGTTTCCTCAAAGATACCCAAGAGTTGCACATGTGTCTAATTTATCAAGTCCTCAGGTTGTTCTTCAACTTTTTATATCTTTGGTTAGGCCTCATTTAGACTATGCTGCTCAGTTCTGGTCACTGTGTTACAGAATGGATATAAATGCTCTGGAAAATGTACAGAGGAGGATGACAAAGATGATCCCATGTATCAGAAATCTTTCCTATGAGGATAGACTGAAGGCCCTGAATCTGCACTCTCTCGAAAGGCGTAGAATTAGGGGGGATATGGTCGAGGTGTATAAATGGAAAACAGGAATAAATAAAGGATATGTAAATAACGTGCTGAAAATTTCAAGCCAAGACAGGACTCGTAGCAATGGTTTCAAGTTGGAAAAATTCAGATTCGGGAAGGATATAGGAAAGCACTGATTTGGTAATAGAGTTGTGGATCAGTGCTGACGGCCCCGTTCACGGCAGGAGAAATATCGGAGCTGGAACAAATACAGAGATCGTTTACGGCTCACATTGAGCCAGTAAAGCACATAAACTACTGGGAACGCCTGCAAGTCTTGAACATGTACTCATTGGAGCGGAGGAGAGAGAGGTACATGATAATATATACCTGGAAGGTACTCGAGGGCTTGGTCCCAAATCTGCACACTTCCATAACAACATACTAGAGTGAGAGATATGGGAGGAAGTGTAAAATAAACCCAGTGAGGAGCAGGGGTGCGGTGGGGACAATAAGGAAACGCTGTATCAACATCCGGGGTCCCAGACTTTTCAACATCTTACCAGAAGATATCAGAAACACTGCTGGAACAAGTATTGAAGCCTTCAAGAGGAAACTAGACAAGTATCTTCACCAGGTGCCAGATCAACCAGGCTGTGATGGATATGTGGGGTAGCGGGCCTCCAGCAGCAACAGCCTGGTTGACCAGGCGAGCACAAGACGAGCCTGGCCCATGGCCGGGCTCAGAGAGTAGATATACTCTCGAAATTCTTCAAAGGTATATCAAAGGAGTGGAACAAACTCCCGAGTACAGTTATTGAGGCTAAAACGTTGTGTAGTTTTAAAAATAGGTTAGATAAATACATGAGTGGGTGTGGGTAGGTGTGAGTTGGACCTGACTAGCTTGTGCTGCTGGGTCTGGTGCCGTGCTCCTTCCTTGAGTGGAGGTGACCTGACTGCGTGGGTCATTGGGCTAATCCGGGGGGGGACATGGACCTGCTCCGCATGGGTCAGTGGGCCTGTTGCAGTGTTCCTTCTTTCTTATGTTCTTAACAACATAGTGATACACAAATACGACAGTGATACAAACAACACTACTAGTCATGAACAACATAGTGATGAACAAATACGACAGTGATGCAACACTACTAGTCATGAACAACATAGTGATGAACAAATACGACAGTGATGCAACACTACTAGTCATGAACAACATGGTGATACACAAATACGACAGTGATACAACACTACTAGTCATGAATAACATAGTGATGAACAAATACGACAGTGATGCAACACTACTAGTCATGAATAACATAGTGATCAACAAATACGACAGTGATACAACACTACTAGTCATGAATAACATAGTGATGAACAAATACGACAGTGATGCAACACTACTAGTCATGAACAACATGGTGATACACAAATACGTCAGTGATACAACACTACTAGTCATGAACAACATGGTGATACACAAATACGACAGTGATGCAACACTACTAGTCATGAACAACATAGTGATACACAAATACGACAGTGATACAACACTACTAGTCATGAACAACATGGTGATACACAAATACGTCAGTGATACAACACTACTAGTCATGAACAACATGGTGATACACAAATACGACAGTGATACAACACTACTAGTCATGAACAACATGGTGATACACAAATACGACAGTGATACAACACTACTAGTCATGAACAACATGGTGATACACAAATACGACAGTGATACAACACTACTAGTCATGAACAACATGGTGATACACAAATACGACAGTGATACAACACTACTAGTCATGAACAACATAGTGATGAACAAATACGACAGTGATACAACACTACTAGTCATGAACAACATAGTGATGAACAAATACGACAGTGATACAACACTACTAGTCATGAACAACATAGTGATGAACTAGTCATGATTAAGAAATTTTTCTTTGATAAACATAAAAATAAAAATAAAAAAAACACTTGTGAATAAATAAAAGAAATATAGTTCCTATAGCAAGTAAATATCATGCTATACAATGATAGGTGCATATCATGCTATACAATGATAGGTGCATATCATGCTATACAATGATAGGTGCATATATATGCTATACAATGACTGTTGCATATATATGCTATACAATGATAGTTGCATATATATGCTATACAATGATAGTTGCATATATATGCTATACAATGACTGTTGCATATATATGCTATACAATGATAGTTGCATATATATGCTATACAATGATAGTTGCATATATATGCTATACAATGACTGTTGCATATATATGCTATACAATGATAGTTGCATATATATGCTCTACAATGATAGTTGCATATATATGCTATACAATGATAGTTGCATATATATGCTATACAATGACTGTTGCATATATATGCTATACAAAGATAGTTGCATATATATGCTATACAATGATAGTTGCATATATATGCTATACAATGACTGTTGCATATATATGCTATACAATGATAGTTGCATATATATGCTATACAATGATAGTTGCATATATATGCTATACAATGATAGTTGCATATATATGCTCTACAATGATAGTTACATATAGCGTCCCTACAGTGATAGTTGGAAATGCAGCATGCTTTACAATGATGGCTGCACACACATCATGCTCTACAATGATTGCTGCACACACATCATGCTCTACAATGATTGCTACACACACATCATGCTCTACAATGATTGCTGCACACACATCATGCTCTACAATGATTGCTACACACACATCATGCTCTACAATGATTGCTGCACACACATCATGCTCTACAATGATTGCTACACACACATCATGCTCTACAATGATTGCTACACACACATCATGCTCTACAATGATTGCTGCACACACATCATGCTCTACAATGATGGCTGCACACACATCATGCTCTACAATGATGGCTGCACACACATCATGCTCTACAATGATTGCTGCACACACATCATGCTCTACAATGATTGCTGCACACACATCATGCTCTACAATGATGGCTGCACACACATCATGCTCTACAATGATTGCTGCACACACATGCTCTACAATGATTGCTGCACACACATGCTCTACAATGATTGCTGCACACACATCATGCTCTACAATGATGGCTGCACACACATCATGCTCTACAATGATTGCTGCACACACATCATGCTCTACAATGATGGCTGCACACACATGCTCTACAATGATTGCTGCACACACATCATGCTCTACAATGATTGCTGCACACACATCATGCTCTACAATGATTGCTGCACACACATCATGCTCTACAATGATTGCTGCACACACATCATGCTCTACAATGATTGCTGCACACACATCATGCTATACAATGATTGCTGCACACACATCATGCTCTACAATGATTGCTGCACACACATCATGCTCTACAATGATTGCTACACACACATCATGCTCTACAATGATTGCTACACACACATGCTCTACAATGATTGCTGCACACACATCATGCTCTACAATGATTGCTGCACACACATCATGCTCTACAATGATTGCTACACACACATGCTCTACAATGATTGCTGCACACACATGCTCTACAATGATTGCTGCACACACATCATGCTCTACAATGATTGCTGCACACACATCATGCTCTACAATGATTGCTGCACACACATCATGCTCTACAATGATTGCTGCACACACATGCTCTACAATGATGCCTGCACACACATCATGCTCTACAATGATTGCTGCACACACATCATGCTCTACAATGATTGCTGCACACACATGCTCTACAATGATGGCTGCACACACATCATGCTCTACAATGATTGCTGCACACACATCATGCTCTACAATGATTGCTGCACACACATCATGCTCTACAATGATTGCTGCACACACATCATGCTCTACAATGATTGCTGCACACACATCATGCTCTACAATGATTGCTGCACACACATCATGCTCTACAATGATTGCTGCACACACACCATGCTCTACAATGATTGCTGCACACACATGCTCTACAATGATTGCTGCACACACATCATGCTCTACAATGATTGCTGCACACACATGCTCTACAATGATTGCTGCACACACATCATGCTCTACAATGATTGCTGCACACACATCATGCTCTACAATGATTGCTGCACACACATCATGCTCTACAATGATTGCTGCACACACATCATGCTCTACAATGATTGCTACACACACATCATGCTCTACAATGATTGCTACACACACATCATGCTCTACAATGATTGCTGCACACACATCATGCTCTACAATGATGGCTGCACACACATCATGCTCTACAATGATGGCTGCACACACATGCTCTACAATGATTGCTGCACACACATCATGCTCTACAATGATGGCTGCACACACATGCTCTACAATGATGGCTGCACACACATCATGCTCTACAATGATGGCTGCACACACATCATGCTCTACAATGATTGCTGCACACACATCATGCTCTACAATGATGGCTGCACACACATCATGCTCTACAATGATTGCTGCACACACATCATGCTCTACAATGATTGCTGCACACACATCATGCTCTACAATGATTGCTGCACACACATGCTCTACAATGATGGCTGCACACACATCATGCTCTACAATGATTGCTGCACACACATCATGCTCTACAATGATTGCTGCACACACATCATGCTCTACAATGATTGCTGCACACACATCATGCTCTACAATGATTGCTGCACACACATCATGCTCTACAATGATTGCTGCACACACATCATGCTCTACAATGATTGCTGCACACACATCATGCTCTACAATGATTGCTGCACACACACATCATGCTCTACAATGATTGCTGCACACACATCATGCTCTACAATGATGGCTGCACACACATCATGCTCTACAATGATAATTGCTTACATATGTTATACAGTAATAATTTGCTATACAATGATTATGTGCTATACAGTTCTACATTTGCTATATAATGATTCATATGCTATACGATGATACTCATATATGCTATACAATAATACTCTCATATGCTATACAATAATGCTCACATATGTTGTACAATAATACACATGCTATACACAAATAACCCGCACATAGGGGAGAGAAAAGCTTATGACGACGTTTCGGTCCGACTTGGATCATTTACAAGTCTCACTGACTTATAAATGGTCCAAGTCGGACAGAAACGTCGTGGTGAGCTCGTCTCTCCTGTGTGCAGGTTGTTTGTGTGTTCCACTCACGGTGTTGACTTTGTTGTTCTCTGTACATATCCTATATAAGTGTACATATACTGTACAGTGATACATATGCTATACAGTGATACGTATTCTGTACAGTGATACGTATTCTGTACAGTGATACGTATGCTATTCAGTGATACATGTGCTATACAATAATAGGCACATACATCTGGTATACAATGACACTCAAATATGCTATACATTGGTGCACACATTTGCTATACAATGATATATGCATATTATATGATACATATGCTGTACAACGATAGTCGAATACTTGTTATACATTAATACATAGAATATAGTGATACACGATACACATACGCTGTAGAATGATATACATGCGTTATACAGTGGTAGTCACATATACTATACAATGGAACAAGCGATCCAAGATGCAAAACAACCACGGGGGTGGGGGTGAGTTGAAAGATAGCTCTAGGTCTTTCGTGTTGCAATAAACACATCAGGAGCTTGCAATGTTGCAGGAAAGAGGGTAAAATTCTTGTAAACGCGTTCAGCGTGAACGTGTTTGCTAGGATTTTATCCTCTTGCAACATTGCAACCTCCTGATGTCTTTATTGCAACATGACATACCTAGAGCTATCTTTCAACTCCCCCCCCCCTTTCCGTGGCTGTGTTGTATACTATACAATGAGTCACAAACATATGCTATACAGTGATGGGCACATACATACAATGATACATATGATTAACAAGTAATACGTATTATTGCTATACAATGATAGGCACTTATGATGTGCAATGATAGTCACATACATTTATTATACCGTGATAGTCAAATGCATGTTCTATACAATGATAGTCACATATTCTATACACATATTCTATACACATATTGTCACATATTCTATAATCACATACTCTATACAATAATAGTCACATCCCTGACTGTGTAAATACATTAAGACGAGAATGTTGTTGTTTTGCTAAAACAAGTGAAGTATATTGAGTGTTGAGATGTGCGAAACATCGCTGGAGATAATACACGGCCACCAAAGTTCCATGTGAAGGAAACGCGGCATTATAACATTACAAATTAAGAGAATAAATGTGAAATATACGAGTCATATTTTAATCAGTGAGTGACTGAATAAACGAAGGAATAATTTGTAGACCACAAATGACACATGAAGAAAGTTGGGAAGTACAGAAGTAACTGGCATAGAAAGTTGGGAAGTACAGAAGTAACTGGCATAGAAAGTTGTGAAGTACAGAAGTAACTGACATAGAAAGTTGTGAAGTACAGAAGTAACTGGCATAGAAAGTTGTGAAGTACAGAAGTAACTGACATAGAAAGTTGTGAAGTACAGAAGTAACTGACAAAGAAAGTTGGGAAGTACAGAAGTAACTGACATAGAAAGTTGTGAAGTACAGAAGTAACTGACATAGAAAGTTGGGAAGTACAGAAGTAACTGACAAAGAAAGTTGGGAAGTACAGAAGTAACTGACAAAGAAAGTTGGGAAGTACAGAAGTAACTGACAAAGAAAGTTGTGAA
>NC_091301.1:45760771-45835771 GCF_038502225.1 Cherax quadricarinatus
ACTCCTAATGCTTTTTTTCACTGTTTCTTCTTTTATTTCACTGCAGCCATCATGTACTCTGTGAAGAAATATTTTCCAATATATTTTCTACATTGCTGATATATTTTACAGTTATGCCTTCTTGTCCTCCTTATTTCTAGCAAAAAATAATTCCTCTTTATCTACTTTTTCACAAATCTTTCAGTAATATGTATATAGTTATTGTATCTTCTCTCCTTCAGTCTTCCAACGAGAACATTTGCAGTGCCTTTAGTCTTGATTCACAACTCGTATTTCTAAATTCTGGAATCCATTTTCTTGCATGTCTTTAAACTTTTTCTCTATTTTTACTACTATATGTATAATAATGTGCAGAGAAAATACCACAGCTGCAGATTACTAAGTTTGCTCTAACTTATAAAAATACATTTTAGCATTTCTGCATATATTTGAAATGTTTTAAAATTTGACAGTATAGCTTAAGTTTTTTCCAAAGCTATATCTAATTATCTGTATATGATTTGTAAGCACAATGAAGTCAGGTATATATACTTTAATCTCTGGTTTAGGTATTCAAGTATTCTTGACTGGTAGTGAATAGATTACATGCAGCCTCAGTGATCCTCATATAGTCGATAGGCTTGAAACCCTGCTAACCATAAATCTAAGGTTATATACACTGGGAATTGCGTACATTGAGAGACCCAGAGCTGTGCATTTCTCCTTAAACAATAAGACACTGAAAGGTGCGTATATTTGTGTATATGTTCTGAACGTATTTTAGGGATTAGAGTATTCTTGACTAGTAATGAATATTTTTTTTATACATCACTAATGACGAAGGTGTAGTCGTTCGCGCACTTCGAAGACTTTGTAAAAGTCTGTGTATACCACATCGGCATTTTGTCTTCCGGCGCATCCCAGACCATGTCTTCATGGTGCAGCCATCCCAGACCATGTCTTCATGGTGCAGCCATCCCAGACCATGTCTTCATGGTGCAGCCATCCCAGACCATGTCTTCATGGTGCAGCCATCCCAGACCATGTCTTCATGGTGCAGCCATCCCAGACCATGTCTTCATGGTGCAGCCATCCCAGACCATGTCTTCATGGTACAGCCATCTCAGACCATGTCTTCATGGTGCAGCCATCCCAGACCATGTCTTCATGGTGCAGCCATCCCAGACCATGTCTTCATGGTGCAGCCATCCCAGACCATGTCTTCATGGTGCAGCCATCCCAGACCATGTCTTCATGGTGCAGCCATCCCAGACCATGTCTTCATGGTACAGCCATCTCAGACCATGTCTTCATGGTGCAGCCATCCCAGACCATGTCTTCATGGTGCAGCCATCCCAGACCATGTCTTCATGGTGCAGCCATCCCAGACCATGTCTTCATGGTGCAGCCATCCCAGACCATGTCTTCATGGTGCAGCCATCCCAGACCATGTCTTCATGGTGCAGCCATCCCAGACCATGTCTTCATGGTGCAGCCATCCCAGACCATGTCTTCATGGTACAGCCATCTCAGACCATGTCTTCATGGTGCAGCCATCCCAGACCATGTCTTCATGGTGCAGCCATCCCAGACCATGTCTTCATGGTGCAGCCATCCCAGACCATGTCTTCATGGTGCAGCCATCCCAGACCATGTCTTCATGGTGCAGCCATCCCAGACCATGTCTTCATGGTACAGCCATCTCAGACCATGTCTTCATGGTGCAGCCATCCCAGACCATGTCTTCATGGTGCAGCCATCCCAGACCATGTCTTCATGGTGCAGCCATCCCAGACCATGTCTTCATGGTGCAGCCATCCCAGACCATGTCTTCATGGTGCAGAAATTTCCAGAGGCAGGAGCGACCTGCTCTTTATTTTTTATTTAGCAGTCTTGCCTGTTACAACTTTTTCAAGGATTATATGTGAGACTTCAGTGTTATCGGTTTAGTTTTTGGCAGTTTCTTTGCCACCAAATTTGTAGGGTGGGGTTATATCCAGATGCCATCTCCATAGGATATTTAGGCATGTGATAGTTTTTTTTCATTGTATACAGTTCTGCGAGTCTACAACTGAGGCAGTGTATGGGGACACAATGTCGAGTGGTGTTAGAAATTTTGGAGATGTTGATAGTGTTTTGGGTCTCGTGAGAAATTCATTTGGATTATATCTTTAGTTTCAGTGGCTTACTCAACTCGGAGTCGTATTGTGACTTCGGCATTTCGCTCATTTCTTTATCGTCAATGTACGTTCTATCTCGTTTAAGCAAGGCCATTAGTACTAGACGGGATTTTAACCCTGGATTTTGCAAATAAGAAGTATTTTGAGAATATGAAAGTATTTTGAGAAGTTGGATGGTTATTAGTGTTCTCCTCTAGAGAGAGCATCTTCTCTTCTTATTTTCTTAAGTACACTTAAGCACACTTTTAGTGTTGTTGAACGCATTCCATCTAGACGCTGCTTTAAATCCAAGTTAACCATACTGTCTTCTCAGTATATTTCAGTCAGGTCGTGATTTGTTTGATCCCAGTTAATGTATTTATTCTTGAAGTTGACTGTGTTTTGTTGCTCAGGGTCAGTGTTTGTCTAAACTTCAGTTAGGTTGTCGTCTATGTTTACTGAACTCGACAGTGTTATCACCAGATCTATTGAGGAAACGTTTCGCCACACAGTGGCTTCATCAGTCCATACATAGGAGAAACTTGAAGAACAGGAGGAGAATGAGGTAATCAGTCCCTCAACCTTGAGTCGATGTGTTCACTCCATCAATCTTGAGTAGAATACGGCAGATGAGCGGAGAAGCAGCTTATAAACCGTATGGCAGGAGAGGTGTCACATTTGTTCAATGTGGAAGTAGGTTGTGCCCAAGAATTAGGCAAGCGAAGAATTCCTAAGTATTAAGATCCCAAGAAGTTGCAGTGTCTGACAGGTTTGTAGATGAATGGTTCAGAGAACCGACATGTTGATAAATTTATCAACATGTCGGTTCTCTGAACCATTCATCTATTACCAGATCATTATTATTTGTGAATGTAAGGTCAGAAGTATTTTCTAGCCAGGTTGGTTCCACTATTTATTGTCTTAATATGAATTCTTTAGTCTTAATAGTTAGTGTGAGAGTATTCATCAGAACTGCGATACAATTATTAATTCCTTCAGGTAAGTTATTGTCAAAGATAAGAACCATCATCAGGGTGGTAGTGATACTTGTGGTAACTTGTTATTCACAACGCTGTGCTACTAAGATATTTGTTCTCTTATTATAACTTATTATAACTATCAAGAAGTCTGTCATCTGCTGCAATAATTCACATTTTTATATACACGATATTTTACAAGTTAATCTTTTAAATGGATCTTCATAAGGAATCTGCCCATCCATGTTATGTATTTTTATGACTTATTAACGAAATAATTAAATATACATGATTTACCTATTTAACAATCAGTTCTTAATTAGTGATGTAGTTGTTAACCCTATTAATATTTTATCCATTTCTCTCTAACGATATCCTCCATTTTGAACTATTTACAATACATTGAGGTCATCTTATAACAACTTCACTTGTTAAGTAAACTTGATGGTAATTTAGTATAATCCTTCCCAATTTTTGACAGTTTATATTGTTGAATTATATTTGTGTGGTATCCCAGATGGTACTGGTCCATATTTAGCACTCTCAGCAAAGTGCTTCCAGTGATAAATAGACAGCTGTTGAAATTTGTTTTTAAACACATTTGTTCAGTTTCGTTCAATGTTTTTTTTTTTCTGACGACCCTGGGCTTGTGATCCCCTGATTTTCAACATCTTTGTAGCCTCTCTCTGTTGTGCTTTATTTTGCTTTTTTTTTTTAATATGTATCTGTCAGTTTACCTTCCAGGACCTACTGCTATGTTTTACACAATAACCATAATCGATTTCAATTCATTTTTTTTTTAATATTTAAAATTTTTACCTCTAATTTAATTTTTTTTGTCGTTAATCTAAAGCATTGATATTTTATCCTTGACATATAATTTACTTTTAACATAATCTGTTATATAATCTTGTAAACCTATAACTGCCCATGTAGTACTGTTGGTAATCACTGAGAGGTATGACTGGGAACACAGAACAAAATATAAGTGGAAGATAGGTATTAATAAAGGGGATATTAATAAGGTCTTGAGGTTCTCTCTCCAAGAGAGAACCCGCAGTAATGGATTTAAATTAGATAAGTTTAGATTTAGAAAGGACATAGGAAAGTATTGGTTTGGAAATAGGGTAGTTGATGAGTGGAACAGTCTACCTAGTTGGGTTATTGAGGCTGGGACTTTGGGTAGTTTCAAATTTAGGTTGGATAAGTACATGAGTGGGAGGGGTTGGATTTGAGTGGGACTTGCACATCAGAGCTTATTTCTTGGGTAGCATAGAAAATTGGGTTGGGCAAATGTTTTGTTAGTGGGATCAATTGTAAAGGACCTGCCTAGTATGGGCCAACAGGCTTGCTGCAGTGTTCCTCCTTTCTTATGTTCTTAAATACCAGGGAGGAACTAGTGGTGTATCAGGGCACTCAAATATCCTCCAGGAAATAGATGATGGCAGAATAGAGACCTTGCCTGTGGAAGCCAGAGAGGCGACGAGACCTTGGGCAAGTTAGGAAAAATAGTTTTCATAAAAGTAAGGAGAGAATGAGTTGTGATGAATGGTTTGAAAAACCGACAAGTTGAAGATTGAGACACTTATGCAGCATATGGGAATCTTTATTCAGGAAACGTTTCGCCACACAGTGGCTTCATCAGTCCAATACAAGGAGGAAGGCGTAAGGTGAGGAGGAGAATGAGGTAATCAGTCCCTCAGCCTGGAGTCGATGTGTTCAGTCCATCAATCTTGTAGAATTCTACAAGATTGATGGACTGAACACATCGACTCCAGGCTGAGGGACTGATTACCTCATTCTCCTCCTCACCTTATGCCTTCCTCTTTGTATTGGACTGATGAAGCCACTGTGTGGCGAAACGTTTCCTGAATAAAGATTCCCATATGCTGCATAAGTGTCTCAATCTTCAGAGAATGAGTTACTCTCCATCTGAAAAATGTCGGTTTTCTTCCACATCAGCATGGATTTGAAGTAGAGATCATTTCTGTCCCAGCTAATAAACTACTAAGACAGACTTACGAAGATTCTGGAAGAAAACCAAAAAATAGATGTGGTATACACAGGTTTTGGAAAGGCTTTTGACCAATGCAATCATGGGATGAATGTACACAAAACGAGGGTGATAGGCATAAATAGGAAAGTAGACAAATGGACATTCAACTTTCTGGCAGATAGAGAACAAAGTGGTAGTAAACGGAGCAAAATCCAGCATTAGCAAAATAAAAAAATCCGCACGCTAAGACACTGTCTTGGTGCCTCTACTGTTTCTTATCCTATATTGGACGTGGATAAAACCACTCACCACAGTTTAGCATTATCATTTGCAGATACCAAAATAAACAAGATCAACTCAGTAAAAGTCACAGAAAAACTGCAAGAAGATATAAACAGTCAGTGGGCAGAGAGAAATAATGATTTTTAATGGTGACAACTTCCAGCTGCTTAGGTATGGAAAAATTGAAAAACTCAAAAGGAAGACTGTATATAAAACGCAAGAGCACCAAATACAGTGAAAGGATCATGTGAAGGATCTGTATGTAATAATGTCAGCTGACTTTTCTTTCAAAGAATACAATTTGGCAAATGTCACGACAGCCTCGAAAATGATGGAGTGGATAAGAAGGAATTTCAGGACAAAAATAATGCCGATGCTGATACTTTTCAAATAGCTTCTGCTCTTACACTTGGAGTACAGTGCCTCTTCAAAGGGGGCTCATTGGCACGGTGAAGAGGCTCTTGGTCTGAGAAATTAGACCTTTTGGTCTCCATCCTCAGACTGAACCTAATTGCCCCCCAATTCCCCCTCCCCTATCCGATCCTTCCCAGCCCCCCTTTCCCTTTAATCTCTCCTCCCATCCCTCCCTTTTCCCCATCCCATTTGTAGCCTCTGGGGTCCTCCACTCTGGCATTATGGTTTCTAGGTAGGGGGAAGTGTGCCGGGTTCATCCCACTCCGTGGGGTTCCTCGGGAGTGGTGTAGTTTGCCATGGAATCTGGATCATCTGGAGGTGCCCTGCTCCCTTCCTGGATTTCCAGGAGGTGGGGCAGGGTGTCCTGCAGGTGACAGATGCATCTCCAGAGGCTGCCTGTCTGTTCTAGGAGGTGGCAGCTGAAGGAGGTATTCTTTGTGGTGGGTATCTGACCACCCTCTCTCTTGTCTGCCTAGGTGGCTCAGTAGATGTAAGGTTGCTATCCCAGAGCGCTCGTTTACTGGCGTGAAGGGTAGGGTATGGCATGGGTTCCATGCTGCATCTGCACTGCTCGCGGCCTCGAGATCCTCTTGGATGAGAGGAAGAACTTATGGCCCTTTCATGCCTTCTAGTAATTGTCCCTCCATTGCTCCTCTTTTTTTTTATCTTTTTTTTCTTTAAAATAATAAGAAAGAAGTACCACCATCATGGAGTCTTCGTTCCATGACCCCCTCCTTCCCTCTTCCTCCCTGGCCCTTTTTTGTTACCACATCCTGTTCTGACCTTGTTTGGACCATTCTCCATGCTTTTCCCATACCCCTGTACCTCCTGCTGGTGACACTTTGTCACCTGCTCCAGGTACCAAGGCTCCACCTGTTTCTTCTAGTGCCTCTTCCTCTCGCACGCCTTTAACTATGCATCCGGCTTCCCCAAATACGGTGCAACGGTTTTCGGATCGTTCACCTGCCTCGGGTCGGGTCGCCTGCGGTCCTTCGCCTAAACGTTCCAGACTATTTGCTAATGACAGTTCTTCCATTTCTGCTCATTCCACCCAAAAACTACCTACACAACACCCATTTTTTTATGCACCATGTTTACAAGTACATAGTGGACCAAATTCTTTTCTTTACAACTGACATCTACAACTGTTTATCTTTCACACCACAGTAGTATTGGTAAAGCTCTTTTTTGACACTTTGGCCAAAATATATCCTTTCATGCTCTTCGAAGCGGTGTGTGCATCGTTATAGTTCAAAATGCAGGCAAAGCTCCTGATCTTTCCCATCTTATTTCCACTGATAATGTTCCTATCACAGTTCACAAGCACGCTACTCTCAATTATTGCAGTGGTGCTGTGGTCTTACTATCTTGTGGTGATGATATTTTCGAGCAATTAGCACTTCAAGACCTTCCGATTCTCAAAGTGGATACATATGTCCTGTCCGCTTGCGGGCAGAAACGCTTTCCCAGTAACATTGCCCACTTAACCTTTGCTGTGAACTCCCATCCTCTATTTCGTGGGACATCGCCTAGAGGTCCATAGAGTGGTCCCTACACCCCGACAGTGTCGAAATTGTTGGCGCTTTGGACATCTCACTAAATACTGCAGGTCTGGGACAGAGTGCCTGGTCTGTGGAGCCATGGGATCATGCCAATACATCTTCCAGTTTAACTCCACTTATCTTAAACCTTTCAGGGTCCATGCCGTAGGTCTATGCCATGAGCTCAGCTCATTCAGATAAGCTGTGAGTGGTAAATTTTGGACTAGATATGAGAGAATACATCTATGTGGTATGTGTGGATCACATAAAACAAATCCTGTAGCACACAGTGCATAATGAGAGAAAACACTGAGACCATATTTTTCGATTAAAACAGCGACTTTGCAGTGTTTTTGTATGTTTTTTTTATAGATGTATTTGCAATTTCTTAATCTCATTTGATAGAATGAAATATATATTACAGAAATAGAGATGATTTTGATTGGTTATAGTTTTGGAAATGGCTTGAAACTGAGCTCAAAGTAGTGGAAATGTTAAATTTTCACCGATGTTCAAGAGTAAACATATGACTTCACACGTCTAATACACGCCAGCTGTTGGGTCTAATATACGTTCACAAATGTGGTGATATTATTTATACGATTATTACAATATTGCATAACAGTAAATCTTCTATTCTTTGGTTTGAATAAAAATTTATGTGAATAAAAAATCAAAATGGAATTAATTTGTAAAGCCTGAAAACGTAACTAATGAACAGAGGAAATGTTAGTTTAGTGCCAGGAATACCTGCATTGTTTATTCTGAACTCTATTTTGAAATTGGAATATTTTGATTTTTGCATTAAATTGGCCAACTTGCCAATTTCTGATTACTTTATTTTGTAGTTGAAACAGTTGACTGGGCGATTTCTTGTGCTCATTCGATAGAATTGAAGTAATACTAGTGAAATAGCTAAGAATTTGGTTAACTGTTATATTGTAATTTGCCTAAAATGGGAGTCAAAGTTGGCAAAATCGCCGATGCGTAAATATAGCTGACACATCAAAATTCCCAAGAGCATAATTTCGTCAATTTCCATCAAATTTCATACTTTTTGTTTTATTACTTTCAGAAAAAGTTTCTCTACCATTTCATAAGAAAAAAAATTTTTTTTTTTAAATTCTTGGAGCCTGGTGCACATTTTGAAGTTTGGCCTCTGGACCCTGAAAGGGTTAATTGCAATGAAACTCATCCTTCTTTTTTCCGCTGATGTCTGGTCTATCTTAATGTACGTGAAATCCATTGTCTTAAGGAGAGCGAAGGTCTTATGCTATGGCTGCCTCTCACCTCCACCTTCAGGGGAATCCTCCTTGTGTTCCTTTTATTCTCGAGTAGCTAGGAGACCTCCAACCTTGGCAGTTCCCCTGCTTACCAGCTCCTCTGGTGCCATGTCTTCCGGGGTCACCCCATCTCTTAATTCTTTTGCGGTTTTACCCTCTGAAACATCCACCTCCTTACCTCTTCCTGCTTTTACTTCTTATTCATCTTTCCCACTAGTTTCTCTGTCTGCAAGGCCTTGCACACCTGCACCTTCTTTGCACCTATCACCTGCAAAGTTGAACCCGTCTCTTAAGCCCAAGTCTCTCCATATTCCTCTAGTGCTTACAATTCCCCAACAGTTCTCCTTTTCGGCCTCGGTGCCTAGTTCTCACCCCCTTTGTAACTCTCACACAAAGGTGGAGGTTCACCCCCCCCTCGTGTGGTCCCCTCTTCTCTCTCTCCCCAGACTTCTTGCCCAGTCCCCTTCCAGCCTCCTTCCTCTCCTGTTCCACTGCAGGATTCTTCTATACCCACTTGCACATCTCTCCAAGTTCATATTCCCCTCCCCTCTCAGACCTCTTTGGTTCCCTTCATAGTCCCCCCAATCTCTACTTGCTCTGCTGTCTCTGAAGTCGTGATATCGGCATCTTCCTTGTCCACTGAAACACTTGATGTTATCTCCTATATTGCAGAGATGAAACCCTTGATGGACACCAGTGCATCTTCTTATGCCCCTTATTTTTCACAACCCTCGCAGCAACCTTTTCCTTCATAGCATTCCAATTCCTCCTTGCTTACATGCTTTCTGTTGCCTCCACACAATGACTTCACTGACCCTACTAGCCTGTAGATTTTATCGCTTCTCGTTGTTGGCATACCTATCTTTGTGAATAATGACTTATTTACAATGGAATTTTCATATCCTCGGGTAATCGGGGAGAGCTCCAGGTGTTCCTCTCCCAGTTTTCCCCAGTATGTGTCAGGTTACTAGAGAATAAAGTTTGTTCAGTGGTTATTTGTCCCATTTTGGGCTATGTGCTGTTGCATTCTTCTGATCCTCTTTCCTGATGAAACTTTTAATGAGAGTGCACTTCTTGTGCATGTTGGTATACCATTAAAATAGGTCTTTGTTCATTCTCCGCTGCATTATAGTGCAGCCCGTATTTATTTGCACAGGTGGTATACAGTTTGCTCTCTATATCTCTCCCCGTGCATTTTGTATCTCGGATGTTGTGTTCTTGATCTCTTCTCTGCCGCTGCCCATCTTGCTAGGTGATTTTAACGTTCATCTTCTTTGGGGAGGGTCCCACTGTGACTCTCGTGGTGAGCAGTTGGCGACACTTCTCACTTTTTATCCTCTTCATGTTTTAAATATAGTTGCTCCCACCTATTTTGACTCTTGCACTCAGTCTCTCACATCGATCTTTCTATCTGTTCCTCATCAATTGCCCTTGATATCCTTGGTCTGTTCTCCTGGATTTGCAAGACAATGATCATTTTTCTATTGTTCTTGCTTCTGCTATGTATTCCCGACCACCTAGTAGCCCCCGTTGGCAATTTGGATGAACGAATTGGGACTTATTCTCATTTTACCACTTTTTTTGTGGGGACCCTTCTATGTCCTCTATTGCTGTGCTGGAACACTAGTTTTTGACCTTAGTTTTGACTGCAGCATCACGTTCTATTCCTCAAACCTCAAGCAGGCATTCTCAGACATGTGTACCTTGCCTTGCTGGTCTCCTGCATGTGCCTGTGCAGTGTGTTTGAAACGTGCTACACGGGGCAGATATCGATATAATCGGACAGCAGGTTGTCTTTTGGATTTTAAGGGAGCAAGGGCAGTCGCTTGCTGCATCATACGCAGCGCTAAATCCACTCATTGGCAAGACTACCTTTCTACTGTTACCTCAATTTCTCCTGTGTGTGCAGTTTGGAAGAAGGTATGGAAGTTGTGTGGCAAGTATGCTCTGGACCCTGTTCCTGTTTTACGGGTTGCTGGTCTTAGTGTTGCGGAACCTCTTGAAGTTGCGGAACCTCTTGAAGTTGCCATGGAAATCAGGAACTATCTTGTCCATATCTCCCAAGGGCTTCACCTCTGTCCCTCATTTCTCACTTCAAAGTCTGCCAGAGAGCAATCACCCTTGGATTTCTCTTCCAATGGGATGGAGCCATATAACGTACCTTTTACTCCCTTAGAGCTAGAGTCCACGCTTTCCTCTTGCTGATCATCAGCAGCTGGGCTCGATGATATTCATGTCCGTATGCTACAGCATCTGCATTCTACAGCCCTTACCATCCTATTGCATCTTTTCAATCTTGTTTGGACATGAGGGGTTCTCCCTCAACAATTGAAATCTGCCATTGTACTACTGTTTTGCAAACTAGTCACTTCGGGGTTTGATACTGTCGTCCCATTGTTCTGACCAGTGTAGTCTGCAAGGTGATGGAACAGTTGGTGATTAGACGTCTGTTATGGTATTTGGAGGCTCACAATGGTCTTTCTCCTCGTCAGTATGGTTTTTGCAAGGGGTGCTCTACTTTGGACCCCTTGCTCCACTTAGATGCCTATGTGAAAATGCCATTGCTAATAAACACTGTCCTAACAGTCATTTTTGATCTTGAGAAGGCATATGATACCACTTGGAGGTATAACACCTTAGCCCAAGCCCACTCCTTAGGTCTCCTCGGTAATCCACAGACCTTTCTTGTTTCTTTCTTATCTGAAAGATATTTTCGTGTCCGTGTTGGTGCCTTGCTTTCCTCAGGCATTGTTCAGGCTGAGGGAGTCCCACAAAGTTGTGTCCTTAGCACTACCCTTTTTCTCTTGGCTATAAATGACCTGCCTTCTGTTCTTCCATCGCATATTTGGTCGTCACTTTGTGGATGACTTTGCTATAGCTTACACAGGTGCTGACTGTCGCCTGGTAGCGGCCTCCCTTCAGGATGCGATTGACCGTGTTTCCCATTGGGCTACTTCTCATTGATTTAAATTTTCTAGTGCGAAAACCAATTTCATTACGTTCACTAGACTTCCTCTTGTCTCATATTCCATTGTATTTACACAGCTCACATATCCCAGAATGTGATAGTCAAGTTTCTTGGGCTTCTATTCGATCGCCGGTTGACATGGAAACCTCACATTTCCTCTTTGAATTCATCTTACCATGGTTGGCTGAATCTCCTGCAAATTCTTGAGCATCGTTCATGGGGAGTAGATCGCCGGTCTCTTCTCTGTTTGTATTCCACCCTAGTCTTGTCCAAGCTGGATTATGGCGACCAAGTCTATTCTGCGGCTTCTCCTACTCCTCTTTTCTAAGTTAGATCCCCTTCATCATCATAGTCTATGTTTATGCCTTGGTTCCTTTCGTCCATCCTCTGCTGAAAGCCTTTCTGCTGAGGTGAATTTTCCTTCCTTAGCCGATTGCCATGATGCTCATTGCCTTCGTTACTTTGCTCTCGTGACCTTCATGACCTGTTATGTATAGGTTGGTCTCAGATGTTAGTAGAAGCCCGTTATTTGTTCGATGCCCCTGCTTACTCCGACCTTTTTCTCTTTGTCTTCACTCTGGTCTTCTCTCCAGTTGCCTCCCTTTTATGTTCATGTAGAGTCTGCCTTTTCCCTTGGTAGGTTCTGAAGTTCGTGTTTGTTCTCCCCTGCTGCCGTGTGCCAAAGCTCCCCTACCTATGGCTGCTTCTTGCTCTCTCTCTTGATCACTTCCGGTCTCATGCTCATGCCGTCGCTGTTTATACAGATGGTTCTAAATCTTTTGACGGTGTTGGGTTTACGGCGGTGTTGTTAGACTCGGCTAGTATTTTTACCGCCGAGTTGTATGCCATCCTCATAGCGCTTCTCCATATTACATATGTCTCCTTCGGCGTTTGTGATAATTTCAGATTCCCTCAGCACTTTACAGGCCATTTGATTCCCCTCATCCATTGGTCCTTCAACTTTGGTTGCACCGTGTGGCTTGCAAAAACAAAGACGTCGTTTTCTGTTGGGTTCTTGGACTCGTTGATGTGCAGGCGGATGCTGTTGCGCGGTCAGCGGTACATGATCTTCTGGTTTCCTATAGAGGTATTCCGTTCAGGGATTATTTTACAGTCATCTCTGCCCATCTTCGCATGTCCAGCAACAGTGGTTGGACATGCACCGTAAATAAATTGCACTCTATTAAACCGCTTTTAGATTTGTGGCCATCTTACCACTTTTACCATACTCGGGAGACTGTACTCTCTTGTCTCTGCATCGGTCATACTCGCCTTTCCCATGGGTATCTCGTGGAACCACACCCTATTCCTCTATTTGACTTTTGTCTGGTCCTTATTTCGGTTCTTCACTTGTAAATTGTCCAGTTTACCAGCGAGCTCACAGGATTTTCCTCCAAAGATGTCCCTACCGCTCTTACCTTATCTTCCTTTCTTACAGACAGCCCTGACTTTGACTTACGATCACTTTTTGACTGTCAGCAACTACTTTACTGCACAAACTTTGACACACAGCTCCTATCGTCCCTTCCAGCCCTTTTCTTCCCTCACCTCTGATTCCCTCTCAACGTAGCTGTTTTTAGCCTTGGCACTATTTTCTACCCTGCAGCACTGAATGACCCTTGTCGGTTTAGCTCTTTATCTGATTATAATAATTGGAGTACTGTGCAGTGTTGCCGGCTTCATTCAGGGCGGGAGAGAGATCAGAGCTGGACCAGATTCAGAGAACGTTATGGCTTACATAGAGCCAGTAAAGCATTTAAATTACTTTGCTTCAAAGTTCTAAATATATGTGTTTGCTGGGGAGGAGAGAAATACATGATAATATATGCATGCAAAGTACTTGGGGCTTAGTCCCAAATCTGCGCACTGCCAACAACATACTGGATCAAGAGATATGGGAAAATGTGTAGAATAAACCCAGTGACAGGCAGGTGCGCTATGGGTATGAGGGTAAACTGTATTCACGTGGTCCCAGAGTTTTTAACATCTTTCCAGAAGATGTCAGAAACACTGCTGGAACAAGTGTAGAAGAGGAAACTAGACAGTTTCCTCCGCTAAGTGCGAGATCAGCTAGGCTGTGATCATTGTGAGCTCCAGCAGGCCCTCATCAGTAACAGCTTAGTTGGCCAGGCAAGCACCAGACAAGCCTGGTCCATGGCTGGACTTCAAGAGTAGGAAAACTCTCGAAACCCATCAGTTGTATATCAAAGGCAAAGGTATGAGGAAGATGAGAACATGTGATGCTCCGGCGTCATCACTAAGCTAGCGGCGGGAGACAGCAGGAACTGACAGTCTGCTATTAACTCTGGATTAGGTGCTCCAGGATTTTCGTGAAGTTAAATGCTCGGAGGATCCTCCAGACTACCTGGAGGATATGTTGACAATAGTTGAATGCTTCCGAACTGACAGATGACTTATTGCAATGTATCTTAGTGGATGAGGAATGTTCGAGGGTGGGGATCCTTGAAGGTTGTCCTGGAACTGTTCATTATGTTTAACAGGAGCAGACTGATAATACTGACTGTCAAGGAAAATTGTCATCAGAGAGTTTGAACTACGTCTTTAGAACTGTGGAAATGAAAATGGTATCAATACCTCGACTGGAATGTCAATGAAAAGATGGATCTGGACAAACCTCAGAGCAGAAGTTTTGAGAAAAAAAAATGTGAAGAGTTGTAGCACCGTCTTATAGATCACGTTGCCACCACAGACTAGAACCTCATCCTCTTCAGTAGGAAGGCAAGATCTAAAGGAGCTTCTCTCTGAAGTGGGACGTGGAAATCTACTTTGGAGGAGGCTGCCCGACCGAGATGAACCAGAGAGGAGCAAGACCATACAATGAATTCCAGTGTAAATCTGTTCAAGGGTATGTGTGTGCAGGTCTTGTGAGTTCGGAGGGCACGGAACTTCCCAAGTTGCGGAGTACATGAGATAGCCTTTAGAGAAGGTATTAGATAAGACAAGTTTGAAGACTGGGTGGATGACGGAGTGAGATGTCATACACAACTTAACTCTGAATAATACACAGATCCTCCCACGCTTAGTGACTGATGAGCTTTTCAGCCTAAATGAAAAATAGGCGAGATAGATGACCGGAAGTATAATACGAAGCAGTGAGGCAACCACTTCACGGAAGGATGGTGTGGGTCAGCGTGACCACAAGCAGAAGTGGTTATCGGCAGAAAAGTGCGCCTGAGTATTCGTTATTATTACTTGTAGGTGCATAAGAAGATTCACTTTACCTTATATTCACAGATAATCATCTAGGAAATAACAATGTTGAACATATCAAACTCGAACGTTAACCTAATTGATGCTGGGACCTGCGTACACACTTGTACACACGAACTATAATGAAAGTAAATTTAACAAATTGAATTTAAACAATAAATGTTCAACCGAGAGAGAAATACTGTAAATCATAACGTTAGTGAAATATGCTCGGAAATCACTGAGTAACATGAATTATAGCTGCACCTGAAGAGATGAGTTCAGTGACACATGAAGTTTGTTCCAGACTCAAACCATTAAGAGAAAGAGCAGCAAGTTGGCAACACGTTCCCTCTACAGGTGGTGACAGTCACAGAACTTCTTACTTTCCAGACTTTGAGAGAACTAATACTGACGACAACAAATAAATGAGTGGGATACTGAAGTCACAATTTGACAGTGTTCAGTGAGCCGTTAATCAGTTTAAAGACTGACAACCCAAATTATTTTTTTTCATGAATGAGACTAAAGATTCTGTCAACCTTCAACATTTCTAATATAACTCTAACTCTGCTGAACTGAAGTAACCATAGCATGCTAAAGCCCCAAGATTTTTATAGGAATTATAATTGTTAGTGTATATTTTAACTTGGTAGGAAGTATTTGTGTAGTGTTCTATGTTCGTAGCTGTTATTGTTTATTAATTTTATCTTCGTTTTCATAGATGTGATGTATATCATTACTTTTTAAACTGATAAGAACGCTTAGTGACCTGCATGGTGTAAGTGCTCTGTAAATATCACTACTACTAGTACTACTACTAGTACTACTACTAGTACTGCTACTAGTACTGCTACTAGTACTGCTACTAGTACTGCTACTAGTACTGCTACTAGTACTGCTACTAGTACTGCTACTAGTACTGCTACTAGTACTGCTACTAGTACTGCTACTAGTACTGCTACTAGTACTGATACTAGTACTGCTGCTAGTATTGCTACTAGTATTGCTACTAGTACTGCTACTAGTACTACTAGTACTACTACTAGTACCACTACTAGTACCACTACTAGTACTGCTGCTAGTACTGCTACTAGTATTGCTACTAGTATTGCTACTAGTACTGCTACTAGTACTACTAGTACTACTACTAGTACTAGTACTACTACTAGTAATACTACTAGTAGACGTCTAGAACTTTATATTCAGACAAAAAAAATGCCTTAATTAAATACGTTATGGAGAGTAAGTCATTATAACCAGGCCTCGCAGCACACAGGTGACACTGTAAAACTGTTGCAATAAAAAAAATATGAATACTAGCATTGACGTCACAAAATTTCTTCAAGTATTAAGAAATAAAATTGTTGGACCTGAGTTAACATCAGTTAAGCACCAAATGGCAACCTGAATTTAGAGTAAGTTTCTTGTCCCTTTGATGTTGGACCATTGCAAAATGGTCTTGATTGCACTAGAAGACAGACAATATACATGCAATATATGAAGAAATTGCAGTAGTTTTCAAGTATGATATTGGTGGAATAGCACACAAAATACGCACAAAATTAATAACTATAAAAGGGAGATGATAATTCAGTGAAGTAAAATCAGAAGTTTCTGATGTACAAAAAGGTACAGTTTTTGCTTCAATTCTTTCTCATTTTGCTACCTGCAGTACACAAACACATCATCTTTATACATATCTACAAAGGAAATTTTTTCAGTTACTCTTCTATGAAAAAGAATGATATACTTAGAGTATAAAACACTCAGCAGATAAGGATTGTAAGAGACTAAGTAGTAACAGAGTTAATTTTTAAGGCACTTGTATATCATATACCAGGTTATTGTTGTACACGAACAACCCCTTTGTAAGGCAACTTACAGCTCTTGAGAGTGTACAGAGAAGTTTTTGAGGTCCATATTGGTTCAAACACTTAAATTAATAGGAACACTTGAAGTCCCACAAACTGTACTTGTTGGAAAGCAGGCGAGAAGGATGCGTCGCAGCAAACCCGGAGAATTGTGGAGGGATTGATTCTGAATCTGTACACAGATATTACTTCCCTACGAGAACAAAAACTTGGCATAGGGTGCAAAATACTCCCCAATGAAGAGCCTGTGTGTAACCGTACAGTAAGAGATAACACCGTAAGTGTAAGCCATTAGTCAAGGACCGAGCAGGAGGTTAGCAAGTGACTCTTACAACCTTTAACAAGTATGGCTCAGGCATAGCTTTGAATGGTGACATGAGACCTGTCTTCAAACCTGTGGCGGTGGCTTTGGTAGTTAAATTGTTTTTAACTTGGTTGTGTAATATAGGTAAGGGTCCAGGAAGGTAACCTGAAGGGCCAGGGTATATATACCCCAACACCAGCTTTCTTGAATCACGAAATCGCAATGACGCGATTGCAGACAAACCATACCACAGGCGAGGATTGAACTCGTGGCGAATGAGTCGTAAAACTCCAGGTACTAAAGGCGCCTCTAGTGTGCTGCTTTTTAGTGTTAATGAAGATTAACCGAAAGAAAAAAAAATTAAGTGTGGCAGCACTTCTGCATTAATAGCAAAAAATAAACATAACAGTGCTGTAACTGTGTCAATAAAGTGAACATTGAGATGTCAGAGATTTTCCTCAATATAACATTTTCATATTGATACGATTCAGGATTGCTTTTACAATCAGTTTGTGACAGAACCAACTAGAGGAAACAACCTGCTTGACTTGATTCTTGCCAACAAGGAATCACTAATAATCTTGAGGTTAATGATGAGCTTGCAGAAAGTGATCACATATCACTCAGTTTTAATATATATCATGGAACTACCTTAATTATAATCAAGTCAATGTCCCTGACTTTCACTTGGCCGATTTCATAGGAATGAGAAATTACCCAGGTGAGGTGAACTGGAATGACCTGACTGTGGGTCAGGTAAGTGGTGATGGTTGCTGATATGATATTTTTATAGCATAGTTTTAGCTGCTCAGACTACTAATTTTCCAAATAGGGAAATTAGATAAAGTAAAAAGGTCTCTAAATGGATAAACAGATTAAAGCATCTCTTATGTCAAAAGAGAGGCATTTACAGGCGAATGTATATTCAATTAGAGAAATGAAAAAGGGACTAAATACAAAGAGATATGAAGCTAGTCCCAAGGGATTTGAA
Organism: Cherax quadricarinatus; assembly: GCF_038502225.1. Taxonomy (NCBI): domain Eukaryota; kingdom Metazoa; phylum Arthropoda; class Malacostraca; order Decapoda; family Parastacidae; genus Cherax; species Cherax quadricarinatus. Next base: position 45,778,750 of record NC_091301.1, read on the forward strand.
AATTAACCCAAAAGGTTTCAGGTATATCAGGGTAAAATTAGGGGACAAGATAGACCCACTCAAAAGCTACTCGAGTTACCTCACTGACAGTGACAACAAATGTGTAGAAGCTTTAACACTTATTTCCTCTCTGTTTTTATTTAAGAAAACAAAATTCTAGAAATATTAGATTATGTATAACAGGATGAAAATAAGTTATGAACAATCAGTCACTAGTGACTTGGTTCTCAGACAAATATATAAATTAAGACCTACCATATCCCTGAGCCTTGATGAACTATTCGCAAGGGTTTTAAAGGAATGTGACGAGGAACTTGGCAAACCTTTGGCTAGTCTATTCAACATATCTGCCACTATGCCTGTTTGCACTGATAAGTGGAAAATGGCAAATGTAATACCTATCTACAAACCAGGGAGATAGGTCCTTAGCTTCGAACTATAGACCAGTAAGCCTAACCTCCATTGTGGAAAAATTTATGGAATCTATAATTGCCGAGGCTACTCAAAGCCATCTTAAAAGACAAACTGGTTAATGAATCTCAGCATGGTTTTATAAAGGGGCATTCTTGCCTTACAAATTTAATAACTTTTTTCACTAAGGTATTTAAAAAGGTACATTATGGTAACAGATATGATATTGTGTATATGGACTTCAGTAAGGCTTTTGAGAGAGTTCCTCATCGAAGGAGAGGAGTTGGAAATGAATGGTTGTCCAGAGCAATTGGTGTCAATTGCTGGCTGGACAAATACTGTAAGGAAAATGTGGTAACATTCATTGACAACTGGGACCTCTTCTACGGCAGAAATGACATGTATGCCAGGGATGGGGTTCACTTATCTAGGTCTGGGGTGGGAGCACTGGCCAACGCAGTGGAGGGAGCTGTTAGGTCTTTAAACTAGGAATAGTGGTATGGGTTTTATCGGGAAAACTGTGAAGTCGCAGTGTAGTAATATGAGTACTAGGAGAACTAGTAATAGGCAAAATGAGGTGGATATTGGAAAGCCAGTGGCACTAATTGACAAGGACAATAATAGGTTTAGTGGAATAACAGAAAGGAGCAGGAAGGGTAAAGAGGAGGGTCTTTAAATATTTATTACACAAATAGTCACAGTGCTAGGAATAAGATGGACGAGCTGAGACTAGTTGCTAGTGCAGGTAACATGTATTTGCCATAACTGAGACGTGGTTTAATTCAAAAAGTCGGGACATGCCTGCAGAATGTCACATTCAGGGTTTTAAATTGTTCCAAGTAGATAGAAGTGTCGGGAAGGGGGGTGGGGTGGCATTGTATGTCTGAGATCGATTGAACTGTTGCATAAAAACGGGTATTAAGTCTGAGGGGCATGAAAAATTAATTTTAGGTGTGATATACCGTCCTCCAAATTTAGATAGGGACCAGGGGAAACTACTATGGGAGGAAATTGTTAGGGCCACAAGGCACGATAATGTAGTAATTCTAGGAGACTTTAACTTTAGTCATATTGATTGGAATTTCTTGACTGGGAATTTAGAATCATACGACTTCTTAGTAGTAGTTCAGGATTGTTTTTTGAAGCAGTTTGTGACAGAACCTACAAGGGGTAATAACCTGCTTGACGTAGTTCTGGCAAACAATGAATCCCTTGTTAATAATTTAGAAGTTTCAGAGGAACTGGGTGCTAGCGACCACAAATCAATTACATTTAGCATTGAATGGAAGTATGATAGTAGGGATAACTCAGCAACGGTCCCAGATTTTCGCTTAGCAGATTACGATGGGCTTAGAGAACACTTATCATCTGTTGACTGGGGTAACGAAGAGAGCTATCAATATGACAGCTTTCTGAACACCATACATGCTGCTCAAAGAACGTTTATCCCTTATAAAGAAATTAGATCAAATAGAAATGACCCAAAATGGATGAATAATAGGCTGAAATATCTACTAGGGCATAAGAAAGGAATTTATAGGCGTATCAAAAGAGGTGAGGGTCATCTTATGAATCAGTATATTGATATTAAGAGGGACATTAAAAAGGGGATAAGAAAAGCTAAAAGGGACTATGAAATTAAAGTTGCTAGGGATTCTAAAACTAACCCAAAAAGTTTTTTCCAGGTATATAGAACAAAAGTCAGAGATAAGATAGGTCCCCTTAAAAATAACTATGGGCATCTTACTGACAAAGAGAATGAAATGTGCTCCATTTTAAATAATTATTTTCTCTCGGTTTTTACACAGGAAGACACTAATAATATTCCAGTAATTAATTTTTATAGTGGGCCAGAAGAAGATAAATTATGTAACATCACAGTCACTAGTGAAATGGTTGTGAAGCAGATAGACCGACTGAAGCAAAATAAGTCACCGGGTCCTGATGAGGTTTTTTCAAGGGTTCTTAAGGAATGCAAAATGGAAGTCTGTGAACCATTAACTAATATTTTTAATTTATCTCTTCAAACAGGTGTAGTGTCTGATATGTGGAACATGGCTAATGTAATTCCTATTTATAAAAAAAAACAGGGGAGAAGTCGTTACCGTCAAATTACCGCCCAATAAGCCTGACCTCAATTGTAGGCAAATTACTAGAGTCAGTTATAGCTGAGATTATAAGAAGCCATCTCGATAACCATAGCTTGATTAATGATACTCAGCATGGATTCACAAGAGGCCGGTCTTGTCTAACTAATTTATTAACTTTCTTCAGTAAAGCTTTTGAGGCTGTTGACCACGGTAAAGAATTTGATATCATTTACTTAGATTTTAGTAAGGCATTTGATAGAGTTCCGCACCAAAGACTGTTAAAGAAAGTAGCAGCTCATGGCATTGGGGAAAGGGTGCTCTCGTGGATCGAATCATGGCTCACAGACAGGAAGCAGAGTGTGTCCATAAATGGGGTTAAATCTGAGTGGGGTTCAGTAACAAGTGGCGTTCCACAGGGATCAGTCTTGGGCCCGTTGTTGTTTATAATATATATCAATGATCTTGATGAAGGAATTACTAGTGATATGAGCAAATTCGCCGATGATACAAAGATAGGTAGGATTGATTCAAACGTAGATGTTAGGGAACTTCAGGAGGATTTAGACAAACTCTATTCTTGGTCAGAAAAGTGGCAGATGCAGTTCAATGTAGATAAATGCAAGGTTCTGAAGCTCGGGAGTGTCCATAACCCTAGCACTTATAAGTTAAATAATATAGAACTTAGCCATACAGATTGCGAAAAGGACTTGGGGGTTATGGTAAGCAGCAACCTTAAACCAAGACAGCAATGCCTGAGTGTACGTAATAAGGCAAATAGATTACTGGGATTTATATGAAGAAGTGTAACCAACAGAAGTCCAGAGGTCATACTGCAGCTTTATACATCATTAGTAAGGCCTCACCTAGATTATGCAGCTCAATTCTGGTCTCCATATTACAGAATGGACATATATTCGTTAGAAAACATTCAGCGAAGGATGACTAAATTAATACATAGCATTAGAAATCTTCCTTATGAAGAAAGGTTGAAGACTCTTAAGTTACATTCACTTGTTAGACGAAGAATGAGGGGGGACCTGATCGAAGTGTATAAGTGGAAGATAGGTATTAATAAAGGGGATATTAACAAGGTGTTGAGGATATCTCTCCAAGAGAGAACCCGCAGTAATGGATTTAAATTAGATAAGTTTAGATTTAGAAAGGACATAGGAAAGTATTGGTTTGGAAATAGGGTAGTTGATGAGTGGAACAGTCTACCTAGTTGGGTTATTGAGGCTAGGACTTTGGGTAGTTTCAAATTTAGGTTGGATAAGTACACGAGTGGGAAGGGTTGGATTTGAGTGGGACTTTCATACCAGAGCTTATTTCTTGGGTAGCATTGAAAATTGGGTTGGTCAAATGTTTTGTTAGTGGGATAAATTGTAAAGGACCTGCCTAGTATGGGCCAACAGGCCTGCTGCAGTGTTCCTCCTTTCTTATGTTCTTATGAAGGTTATTGAGGAAAATAGAAGCACATGGAATAGGATTTTTTTCCTGGGTAGAGGCGTGGGTGACAGATAGGTGACAGAGAGTTTCTATAAATGGGGAGAAATCAGCTTAGGGACGCGCCACATGCGGTATTCCACAGGGGTCAGTGAAGCATTAGACACATGTGCAACATCTGGGTATCTTTATTTGTTGAGGTTTCACCAACCAGTGACTTTATCAATACAAGGACATAATGTGAAGAATTATATACAAAAGATGAGGAGTTGAAGACCACCGTAGTCTTGAAGGAATTGAAGCAGTCATGGAGCTTGACGCTTATATACTGGCGACAGGTGTAGGACGTGTAGCAGACGAAGGTATTATCATTGGTAGGCGGGAATCCCCAGTGGAAGTAGGTTATACCCAAGGAATGGGCCGGTTCTTTCCAGACTGGTGCTCTTCACAAAGTCCAGAACTGAGGGACTGATTACCTCATCTTTTGTATATAATTCTTCACATTATGTCCTTGTTGTGCAAGAAAGGTATAAAATACCGACAATATGAAAGTTAAGACACATGTGCAACATCTGGATATCTTTATTGTAGACGTTTCGCCATCCAGTGGCTTTATCAATACAGATTCTAGGACATAATAGGAAGACAGTAGAACTATATACAAAAGATGAGGTAATCAGTCCCTCGGCCTTGGAGTTAGTGTTCACAGCATCGTGGTGGAGGAGAATCTGGAGCAAAGACAAGAAGACTGGCGGTTTATATAGGCGTCAGTGGATAGGGACGGGCAGCAGACGAGGGCAGTCACTGGTAGGCGGGATTCCCCAGTGGAAGTAGGTCCTTCCCAAAGAGATGGGTTAGTTGCAGAAGCCGTGAAGAAGGTCTTGTAGATGTCCTCTGAACCAAGATTCCAGTGTATTGATGAAGCCACTGGTTGGTGAAACGTCTACAAATATAAATACCCAACTGTAGCACATGTGTCTAATGCTTCATCTTGTCGATATTGTGTAGCAGTTATGTACAATAACGGTCAGTGTTGGGTCCCTTGTTCACAGTTTACATAAATGACAGATAAGAAAAGAGCGACATAAGCAAGTTTGCCGACGACACCAAAATAGGTCGTCGAATTAATTCTGAGGAAGACACTAGAGCGCTGCAGGAAGATCTGAATAGACTGATCCAGTGGTCGAAGAAATGGCAGATACAATTTAATATAGACAAATGCGAAATTCTAAGCGTTAGAAAGAAAAAAAATAAATATAGATCGTAATATCAGTGTTTGCGAAAAAAATTAGGAATTCTAGTTAGCAGTAATCTAAAACCAAGATAACAGTGAATAAGTGTGCGCAATAAAGCGAACAGAATTCTTGGCTTCATATCAAGAAGTATAAATAACAGGAGTCCTCAGGTTATTTTCAACTCTCTATCATTGGTTAGGCCTCGTTTAGAATGTGCTGCACAGCTCTGGTCACCGTATTACAAAATGTATATAAATTCACTGGAAAAAGTACAAAGGATGACAAAGTTGATCCCGTCTGTCCTTCATGGGCAGACTGACTGCACTCTCTAGAAAGACGTAGAATTAGGGTTGATATGATTGAGACGTATAATGGAAGGCAGGAATTAATAAGAGGGATATAAATAACGTGCTGAAAATATCTAACAAAGACAGAACTCGTGCAACTCTTGGGTATCTTTATTGAGGAAACGTTTCGCCACACAGTGGCTTCATCAGTCCATACGTATGAGAAACTTGAAGAACATGAGGAGAATGAGGTAATCAGTCCCTCAACCTTGAGTCGATGTGTTCAGTCCATCAATCTTGAATAGAATACGGCATATGAGCGGAGAACGCATCGACTCAAGGTTGAGGGACTGATTACCTCATTCTCCTCCGGTTCTTCAAGTTTCTCATACGTATGGACTGATGAAGCCACTGTGTGACGAAACGTTTCCTCAATAAAGATACCCAAGAGTTGCACATGTGTCTAATTTATCAACATGTCGGTTCTCTGAACCATTCATCTACAAAGAACTCGCAGCAGTGGGTTCAAGTTGGAAAAATTTAGATTTAGAAAGGATATAAAAAATCATTAGTTAATAGAGGTATGGCTGAGTGGAACAAACTCCCGAGTAACGTCATTGAAGCTAGAACGTGTAGTTTTAAAAATAGATAAGACAAATTCATGAGTGAGTGTGAGTTGGACCTGACTGACCTGGGCCGGTAGGTGATTTAGACTTGCCTAGCATGGGCCAGTAAGCTTGCTGCAGTGCTCCTTCTTATGTTATTACCTAGTGTGTGTATTCCAGGTGAACCACCAGCATAACACTGTACCTTGTGTGTGTGTGTGTGTGTGTGTGTGTGTGTGTGTGTGTGTGTGTGTGTGTGTGTGTGTGTGTGTGTGTGTGTGTGTGTGTGTATGTGCGCGCGCACGCCAGGCGAACCACCAGCGCAACACTACACCCAGTTGTGATGAATGGTTTGAAAAACCGACAAGTTGAAGATTGAGACACTTATGCAGCATATGGGAATCTTTATTCAGGAAACGTTTCGCCACACAGTGGCTTCATCAGTCCAATACAAAGAGGAAGTGCAAGAAAGGTATAAAATACCGACAATATGAAAGTTAAGACACATGTGCAACATCTGGATATCTTTATTGTAGACGTTTCGCCAACCAGTGGCTTTATCAATACAGATTCTAGGACATAATAGGAAGACAGTAGAACTATATACAAAAGATGAGGTAATCAGTCCCTCGGCCTTGGAGTTAGTGTTCACAGCATCGTGGTGGAGGAGAATCTGGAGAAAAGGCAAGAAGACTGGCGGTTATATACGCGTCAGTGGATAGGGACGGGCAGCAGACGAGGGCAGTCACTGGTAGGCGGGATTCCCCAGTGGAAGTAGGTCCTTCCCAAAGAGATGGGTTAGTTGCAGAAGCCGTGAAGAAGGTCTTGTAGATGTCCTCTGAACCAAGATTCCATGATGTTGCAGTGTCTGACAAGTTGTGCAAGAAAGGTATAAAATACCGACAATATGAAAGTTAAGACACATGTCTACAATAAAGATATCCAGATGTTGCACATGTGTCTTAACTTTCACAAAGAGGAAGGCGTAAGGAGAGGAGGAGAATGAGGTAATCAGTCCCTCAACCTGGAGTCGATGTGTTCAGTCCATCAATCTTGTAGAATGTACAGCATAGGGCCGTAGACGTGGCTTATATACTGTAGTGAGGTGAGGTGAAGCAGGTGGAGGCGGGGTCATAGTGGTACCATCCACTAGTCGAAGTAGGTCTTCGTCCAAAGGTTGAACAAGTGTTGAAGAATTCTTTGTAACAAGATCCCATGATGCTACAGTGTCTGTGTGGCGAAACGTTTCCTGAATAAAGATTCCCATATGCTGCATAAGTGTCTCAATCTTCAACTACACCCAGTGTGTGTACCGGTGAACCACCGGCACAACACTGTATCTAGTGTGTTTCAGGTATTACACAGGTGTAGATATGGCTTGCACACTCTGCCGTAATGCGATAACCACTTAGGAAGAGCAAAAAAGACAGCAGAGAATAAATTAATATATTTCCTTCACTAAAAATAATCTCGTATTTACAAAGAATAGCCTATGTACAATATTTACAGCTATGTACAATGAAGTAAATGTAAACACAAGGCACGGTAAACTGTGGCAACCAACTGGGAAGGCAAGTTTGTCGAAGTTGTTTCACGAGTGTACCACATCGCCTCAGTTTTGGCGGGCTTCCTTGTGATTGGTTGATTGAACCAAGGTACTGGTATAACACTGGAGCCCCTGATCCTTAAATCCATGGTACCTGGTTCAGTGGTCGGGAGCCATACCTGTATGGGTGTGTGAGACTAACACCAAATAAAATCTAAGATATTTTTATCATGCCACACCACCCTAAAAGGGTGGAGGTGTAGTGTGCCACCATGGCACGAAATACTAATGGCACTGCCTTTTCTCTCAACCATCCAGCTTATTACGGTGCTCAGCTCCAAGAGACAAGTTAGCCATGATCTTAGAGTGAGACAGCAGATAGTAGGGCTAACATAGGTTCAAGACACTTGCGGACATAAGTGACCCCTCATTAAAAAAATTTTTATGGCCAGATTTACTCAGAATTTTCTTTATGACCAGAAGGGAAAAAATCTGGAGAGGGCGTTGGTCAGCACATTATTTTTGCTGGCAATGTGGCATATGGAAAGGTTGAATGGTTGCAACCTTGTTTTGTTCTTGTTTTTCATTGAGCTGAGGTACATCAGAGGAGTGTGGTCACTGAAGACGGTGACCACATGTGACGTACCGGTGAGGAACATGTCAAACTGTTCCAACGCAGGTATCAGGATCAGGACCTCTTTTTCAGTAGTTGAGTAGACCTTCTGATAGGCCACAGGCTGCAGACCACTCTCACCAGAAGCCTCAACCCCTGAATCACAAACATCAACCTGTAATACAAAGGGTTTTGAAAAATAGACATGTTTAACATGGATAAACGCCTCTTGATAGTTTGGGATCCAGCAAAATTTATTCTTGTGACTGGTAAGTGAGGTTAGGGGGACGGGCTACAACATCTGCAGAGATTTTGCAGAATTTTCTGTAGAATCCTATCATTCTCAAGAATCTTTGCAAGGACTTTTTATCCTGAGGGACTGGGTAGCTTTTTTTTATAGTCAAAACTTTGGAAAATTTAGGTGCTGTTTTGCCACTACCTACTTAACAACCTGAAAAAGTAATAATATATTTGCCAAAATATTATTTACTCTGGTTTATAGTTGAAAGGTTCTGAACCTCTCAAAGAGAAATTCAAGACAGAGCACATGCTGATCCCATGTATCAGAAACTACAACTATATTGTCCAGATAAGCTGCAGTATCTTTACGTCCTTTAATAGCCTGATGGATCAATTTTTGCAATGTGGTAGGCGAGTTCTGGATTTTAAATGGGGTTACATTATATTGATAGTGACCTGGAATTATGAAGGAAGAAATCTCTTTCGCTGGTACCTCTAAGAAGATTTAGTTTGGAAACAAAAGGGGCTTTACCCACAAGGTCCACTATATCGTCCAAACATGGAAGAGGGTATCCAGTACTGTGATCTTCACCTTATGGTAGTTCGGTACACTTATAGAATCCTCCATCAGGCTTCTTAACAAGGATGCACGGTGAAGCTCGCAGGCTGAACGATTCCTCCACCAATCCATGCTCTAACAGAAATGCAATTTCCTGCTGAAGTAGCCTCTGTTTTTCAGGATTTGCTCTATAGGGAGGTTGTTTCATAGGTTTAACAGTTTCTACATCCACATTGTGATAACCAATGTTGCACTTTTTCGGAACATCTAAAAATACTTCAGGATAAGTTTGCAGAAGGGTAATTAGGGTTTCTACTTGGTCTTCTGCAAGTCCTTACATTATGGGGCGAGGATCCTGGAGGATGGCTGAGTTAGGGAGCTTTAGCCAGCTGACGGACCACGTGCAGTATTGGTGAGAGATCATACGGTGTTTTGCAGGCATTTTCTCCCATCCATCCTTCCTTGAGTAGATGTAGGGGGCCTCTCATATTGTGCCCAAAAATCAGCTCAAAGGGACTATACCCCATTGATTCATGTACAGTTTCCTCTCATTGCAAACAGCAACAGAGGAAGCAATTCATCCCAGTCTGTAGGACAATGCATGCAATACGCGCACACAGTTTTTAGGGTTTGGTGAAACCTTTCCAAGGCGCCTTGGGACTGAGGATGATAGGCTGTGGACAGTTTTTGATTAATTCCTAGCCTAGTTAAAGCTAAGCTGAATGATTTTGCTGTTAAGATTAGTGTCCTGGTCACTCTGGACAGATTCGGGAATGCCAAAGTGGGAAGTAAACTTAATGAGGGCTTTAAGAATACCCTTGGTGTTTATACTATGTATAGCAAACTATCTTTGGATACCTAGTAATTTTATCCAAAATGGTAAACAGGTATTGGTTACCTGACCTAGTTTTTGGTAATGGTCCCACACAGTCGATAATTAAGTCTTCCAATGGCTCTCCATCTGCGGGTATGGGATGATGTGCTGTAGGTCTAATATTGTCCTGGCTTACCCACTTGCTGACACAACATGAACGGTTGTAACTGCGTACAGCTCGTCTTATACCTGACCAATAAAAATGTTTTAAGATCTTATAAAGGGTTGTAGTGATCCTCAAATGTCCTCGTCACGAAGAATTGAGCTATTTTCAGAACCTGAGTTCTGAACTTTTTGGGAGCTACCAGTTTATCTAATTTTAAATTTCCCCCGACCTTCTTACCAGCTTCTGAACGCTAGAAGGTTGTGTTTAATTTCATATTTAACCAGGTGAACTGCATTGGATTCGTCCATGGCAGCTTGAAAAGCGGAGGCTAACGAAGAATCCTTTCATTGCTCTTGCCGAAACGACAGTCCCTCGGGCATGGAAACAGTAACGTTTGGCAATCCTGCGACCCCGGAACAGGAAGGCTTAATCGGACTTTTCGCTAGATTTATGAAGCCCTGGCCAGTTTTCCTCATAAAATAAATTGTCGAGTCGTAGATCGCAGTTCTCCAAGGATAGGTCAGCATTCTTTTTAGATATTCCTTTGGACATTGCCGAGCTATGACCAGCGTTGGAGAAGAGGCTTCGGCTGTTACAATGGGTTTGGGACAGCATCCCCCAGACACACCTACGGTTAAATACCCAGTATAATACCTACTGGTAATAAAGATTCTATGCAAAGGAACAGAAAGCACAGCTTCCCATAAACTTCTAATAACACTGAGGAGTGTAATGAGGTCTCTTCTGAAATTGGAGGTACTCCCTCTTGTAAGAGGGAGTAATAAGCCCCAGTATCCCTGAAGGCGGATACCTCAATAGGACTTTTATTCTCCTTAAGGGAAATTTACCATAGAATATAAAAAGGTGCCATACAAACCTCTTATTTCCTGCTGATTTGTTTCGACAGGAATGATAGCTATTTTTCCTAAAGGTAGTTGGTCGAGTCAACTTACCACTAGCCATCGAGTTAAGTTAACTTGGGGCAAGTAACGTTTATGTGACCAGGCTTATGGCAGTAGTAGCAGGTGATGGGTTCGGGATTCTTGTCTCTTGCTCTATGCCGATTTTGAAGAATATGTCTTGTTCACCGAGATGAAGATATATTGACAGATTCTGCTTCTGACTCTCGCCTCGGCAGGTCATAGCAGCTCTCCTTACTTGTTCAGTCTCCCTACGATCCCCGTTGGGGAGGGGAACCTCTACCATCTCCACGTTGTCTCATCGTGTGAGAATTAAGCCCAAGTCTGCTATCGTTGACACCACGAAGCTTGAGCTTGCAACCTCACTCAACACTTGTCTTCACGCCAAATTCTCTAAGATTACTTCACTGAAAGAAGCCTTCATCGTTACCTTTCTCGATGATGCTGAAGCTGACAAAGTACTTACACCTACAGCCATGAAGACATTAGAAGACCGTGGTTTTACCATCTCCACGTCACCATACATGCGTGCAAAACGCTGTGTTCATGAAACGTCTTGACAGGCTAATCACGAACATGTCTATCGAGGGAATTATGTCATCACGAAGACCTCAACACTTGGGCCAAGATTGACTCTTTTGTAAAGATCCCCAACGCTTCCTCGATGCTCAAGGTCACGTTTCTGGACGTCACCATGGCGACCAGAGCATTGTCTGATGGCCTGGCCATCTCTTACTACTTCATCAACCCTCGACAGATTGAGCCTGAACGATTCACTTACATAACACCGTGTTGGACATGCTACTCGTATAGTCACTCTACTGCTGACTGCCACGTGAAGAATAAGGTATGTTCCACCTGTGGGTCTGCAGATCACGACTTTCGCTCCTGCACTTCCACTGTTGCTCCCACTTGCATCAACTGTAAGAGTGATCACCATACTCTTGCAGCCAAATGTCCAGTACACAAGGATATCCTCTCTAAGAAACTGAAAGAAGAAACTAAGAAGTCTACAGGAAACTCTCCTACTTATGCCGTTACAGGACCGCTCGGACAAGGAATAGTTGGCCTCAAATGTGTCAGCAAGCCTAGCCACCTCTAATGCAGTTGCCACTGAATGGTCTTCTAAGAACACTCGAACTTCTGGTCCAACTGACTCAAGAAGGTGGTCAGTTAGGACCATTTACACCAATGCACTAAAATTAGTGACACCAGTGGCTTTGTACCACTTAGTGAAAGTTTCAAATTGCCCACAAACAAAGTCCACATAGGACTGACCCAACTAACGTTTTCTCTATTTAAATTCTCGCATATACTTGGCGGGAATGCACTGATACGTGCCGAGTACAGCTGCTTTCACAATGTTGTAATTAACGATTTCGTAGTCACTTAATCCAGCTGTAAGCTCCTGCGCTTTTCCATATAATGCTGTATGAACGAGTGCTGCCCAGTGCTCGAATGTCCATCACAAAGCTTCAGCCTGATTTACAAGACTCGAAAAAATTTTCAGGTTCAGAATCAGAAAACCGAGGTATTTCTGAACTCTGAAATTGTCAACCACAGTACTCTGAAATTGTCAACCACAATACTTTGAAATTTCCTCCTCTCCTTCTCTGTCAAACTCTTCCTTAGCAAATGCACGTTGGTCCCTGGCTGTCTCAAGGTCGAGTTTAGCCAACTCGAGCGCTAACGAAGCTGACTCCCCCGAGACAATCTCGACTCGCCACCTGTTTCCCCAAATGGCTAGTGGTCCGTCACACAGGAGTTTGCCCTCCTGCATTTTGTAGGAACCACAGCGGAGATCGGCGATTAATAGCTTCTTTAGCAGCAGAAACCACAGTTCGGTGCGCCACTTTATCTGAGTCAACTTTTAATTTGTTATGTATACACTCACGAAGCTGTGCAGCAGTAAGAATTTGTTGATAATCTATTGGATCAGTGCTCCAGTTCCCCGAATTAAGCCTGAATGCCTTCCACATCCCCCCCCCCAGGCGCTGTATAATCCTCCGGGTTTAGCGCTTCCCCCTTGATTATAATAATAATAATAATGTTGATAATCTATACCAATAGAACGAGCAATTCGCCAGTAGTGCTATAGAGATAATCTGGGTATATTTTGCAGGATATATTCAGTCACTAGTCGCCTAACCCGTGTTGAGGACATAACCAACTATAATTGGTTCACTGCCATCACTGATTCAATCAAGCACCAAAATTTCTGGGAATGTCTGAATCCCCTCGATCTGTACTCCTTGGAATGTAGGCGAGAGAGGTACAATATAATCTACACCTGGAAAATTGTAGAAGAATTGGTCCCACATCGTCACACAAATCATTCCCCCATGAAAGGAGAGGTTTGGCAGACGGTGCAAACTACCCTCGGTGAAAAGTAGAAGTGCAGTGAGTGCACAGAGGACCATTGTCTCAGTTGTGTTACTGTTTGATGGTTGTGGTACTGATAACTAATTAGCAGTGTTGGAACGAACAAAAATCAGCAGAGAATTTTTCCTAAATATATTTTCCTTCACCAAATATGTGTGCAAGCTATGTACATTAATTACAGTGAATATCTACAGTAAGGTAATATGGAAGCAAGAGACACGGCTTGTGTGTTGTGCCCATGGCCGGGGAGGCCATCCCCGCGAGAGGAGAGAGTTAGTAGGCCTGTCTTTCTGCTAGGCCGCTGAGAGAGTGAGGGCGTGTGGGACCAGCATCCCACAGACTTTGGGCTGGCCCAGAGGGCAGCACTTAAATGCCGCGAAATATGAACTAAGCTGGCATACAGCATAGGCTGTCTGTGCAGACAGTACAGGCTGTCTACATTCATTGTTTGCCAGAACTAAGTCAAGCAGGTTTTATCCCCATGTAGGTTCTGTCACAAACTGCTTCAAAAAGCAATCCTGAACTACTAAGAAGTCGTATGATTCTAAATTCCCAGTCAAGAAATTCCAATCAATATGGCAAAAGTTAAAGCCTCCTAGAATTACTACATTATCGTGCCTTGTGGCCTTAACAATTTCCTCCCATAGTAGTCTCTTGGTCCCTATCTAAGTTTGGGGGACGGTATATCACACCTAAAATAAATTTTTCATGCCCCTCTGAAAATTCTATCCCAACAGACTCTGTATGTGTTACTTCAGACTTAATACCCGTTTTTTATGCAACAGTTCAAGGGATCTCGGACATACAATGCCACCCCACCCCAAACCAAGTCTCAGTTATGGCAAATACATCAATGTTACCTGCTCTAGCAACTAATCTCAACTCGTCCATCTTATTCCTACCACTACGGCTATTAGCTTAATATACATTGAAAGACTCTCCTTTCTCTTTACCCTTCCAGCTCATTTCTGTTTTTCTACTAAACCTATTACTGTCCTTATCACCTAGTGTCACTGTCTTTTCAATATCTACCTCGTTCTGCTTAATACTAGTTCCCCTAGAACTCATATTACTACTACACTGTGACTTCACTGTTTTCCTGCCAAAACCCATACCACTAACTATTCCTAGTTTAAAGTCCTAACAGCTCCCTCCACTGCAGTTGCCAGTGCCCCCACCCCAGACCTAGATAAGTGAACCCCATCCCTGGCATACATGTCATTTCTGCCATAGAAGAGGTCCCAGTTGTCAATTAATGTTATCGCATTTTCCTTACAGTATTTGTCCAGCCAGCAATCGACACCAATTGCCCTGGACAGCCATTCATTTCCAACTCCTCTCCTTGGCAAAATACCACATATGACAGGGTTCCCACTCTTCCTCCTAATTATTTCTATTGTTGACCTATACCTGCTAATCAGGTCCTCACTCCTAAGTCTGCCATCATCGTTGCCTCCAGCACTGAGACAGATAATAGGATTGCTCCCATTACCTCTCATGATGTCATCCAGACGGCTAACAACATCCTCCATCCCAGCCCCAGGAAAGCAAACCTTCTGTTTCCTACTCCTGTCCTTCAAGCAGAACGCCCTATCCATGTACCTAACTTGGCTATCCCCAACAACAACAATATTCTTACCTTCCTTGGTGCTGTTCGTCGTGACGTTCCCAGTAGTCGACTCACATTCGTCGGGGGGTCACGGAGAATGCATTAGATGTTTCCACAGCAGTCTCTTTCTTCTTGATCGTCAACTTCGTTTCATGCTGTCCAGCCACTGACCAGTTTCCCTTCTTGACCTGAGGACTCAAAACAGGAAGACTACTACGAATCTTCTTGTTTTCCTCGGTCAGTCGCCGAATCTCCATCTTCGCCATCCTCAATTCTTCCTTAAGCTGTTGGTAAATTTGCTCGATGGAGGCATCTTGGTTCAGTCCGTAGAAAGCACACTCGACACGTCCTCACTGAGCTAAGTACATTTCATGGGAAACAATATATTGTAAAAAATTGGCAAATTGAAATTTACAGAGTTCAAAATAAAGGTCAGGTCCTTCGCCAGTAGTGAAAGTTTGAAGCCGATCAGAAGATACATTCACCAGTAATTGATCTGAAATTAAGACACAGGTGCAACATCTGGGTATCTTTATTGTAGACGTTTCGCCATCCAGTGGCTTTATCAATACAAATTCTAGGACATAACTTGAAGACAGTAGAACTATGTACAGAAGATGAGGTAATCAGTCCCTCAACCTTGGAGTAGGTGCGAAGAGCACCGTAGTCGTAGAGATTCTGAAGCAGAAGGAAGGAGCCTGGCGCTTATATAGTAACGTCAGGTGCAGCAGACGAGGGCATAGTCACTGGTAGGCGGGATTCCCCAGTGGAAGTAGGTCCTTCCCAAAGAGATGGGTAGTTGTAGTAGTAGATGTCATAGTCGTGAAGGTTATGTACATGTCCTCAGAATCAAGAATCCATGATGTTGCAGTGTCTGACAAGTTGTGCAAGAATGGTATATAATACCGACAAGATGAAATTAAGACACAGGTGCAACATCTGGGAGATGTGAAGACGATGTAATCAGTCCATCACCCTTGAAGTCGTAGATTTGAGGTTGTTAGTCCCTCAACCTGTCGGTATTGTATACCATTTTGATATTCACCCTGTCAGACACTGCAACACAATGGCATCTTGGTATAGAAAACACCTTGGACAACTAACCAAAACACCTTGGACAACTAACAAAAAAACACCTTGGACAACTAACCAAAAAAACACCTTGGACAACTAACAAAAAAACACCTTGGACAACTAACAAAAATTGACCCATTATTGAGAGGAGATTCGTATACTGACGATCAACAGTGTTCAGCAACCCACTAAATGATAGCAAGGTACAAAATGCAGAAACATCTTTCACTCCAGCAGAAGGTCACGCAGACCAAGTGACAGTACTAGTCTCATAGATTTCGAAAAATAAATGGATAACATACCCACTCACTCAGCACCCTGACCAGAGTCATGGAATGTTTATAAAGAAGTGCTGAGTACCACTAGGACGAGCCCTCAGTATACTCTGGAGAAAGAGCTTAGATCAAGGTGAATACCGGAATACAGACATAGCTCCTTTGCATAAGGGAGGTGGTAGAGCACTACCTAAAAATTATAGACCAGTAACCCTAGCATCCCACATAAAATTTTCGAAAGAGTGATGAGACGGCAGATTACAAATTTCATGGAACAACACAACCAGCATAACCTGAACCAGCACAAAAACGTCAGATTTGCTCCTACAATTCTTGAGTTTCACTCTCCTCCATCGTCGAATTAGGAGGCAACTGTTGTGAACCTTTGAAGTTATCTGAGTCATTCCAGGATGCTGGGAATATGTTCAACAACTTTGTTCATAGAACAAGTGAACATGGCAGTTGTTCCAAGAATCTAATCTTCGTCATCGTACACAAATATTGAAAATTTGTTGCTGAGTTATGAGCGAAAAAAATGTGATAATTGGAGGGAAAAACTGAGGCCTAACGATATTTAATTATTAACTGATTCTTATAATACTTGAGTAACATTGAAGCTCCAGCCTTGACACAGGAGTGTAATAAATACACTAAGAGATAACTGGCTAATATAAAGGGTACAAGGCATGTCAACAACCTTTATTCAAATATATGAGCGTTGATAAGCAGATCCTTAACTAACTTCAAGAGGAAACTTGACAAGTTGTTCTAAGTTGGTAATTAGCTGGGTTGTGCTGCAACTTATGCACTCACATTAACACGGTGGAAGAGTTGCAGCAGCCTCGGCGCAAGATTAAAATTACAGTAATACGTTTTTCAACTGATGAAAGTCGGGAGGGGGGAGGCTACGTCTTTCGTCAGAATTTGCTGCGACATAACAATATATGACTTGCAATATATTTTGTACACGGCTTGGACTGCGACTTACGATTAGTTTGATTAATTTGTTATTATTGCATCTGCAGTATTTCAGCAAGTTAGTGATGGAAGTAGCAACTTAGCACTGGTAGTGACTTAAGTGTTATGGTAGTAGCAACTTAGCAGTGGTAGTGACTTAAGTGTTATGGTAGTAGCAACTTAGCAGTGGTAGTGACTTAAGTGTTATGGTAGTAGCAACTTAGCAGTGGTAGTGACTTAAGTGTTATGGTAGTAGCAACTTAGCAATGGTAGTGACTTAAGTGTTATGGTAGTAGCAACTTAGCAGTGGTAGTGACTTAATTAAGTGTTATGAAAGTTGAAAATTGGTAATAATTCCGGCGAATAACCAACTTGTGTTTTGTAAATTGATACAAACCTGCGAGCCTTCTTGTGACTGCATGCAGCGAGTACCAACAGCTTGATTGATCTAGCCGTCAATCAGGGTTGGTCTGAGACAGTTGTGGGAAGCAACGATTATCTGTTAAGAACCCCCTACCCCAAGGAGGTTCCTGGATGATGGAAAGGTGCAAGGGATTGAACCTGACTACGATTTTTTGGGATCGACCCTGATTACCTCCTATCCCTGAGGCTGTGTATGACTACTGGTTTAGCATTTCATGAGCATAATAATAAGTCTTGTAGTAAATGGTATAAAATACCGACAATTTGATGAGTAAGACGTGAGTGACAGTTGGATATCTTTATTGTTGAAACGTTTCGCCCACGTGGTAGGCTTCAGATACAGAGGATAATGTATTGTAGGCAGCATGAGTAGTGGCGAGGTAAAGATGATGTAATCAGGACAACCTTGGAGAAATAAATCATATCACGGTTGGGGATAGAACCCGCGACCTGAGAGTATCAAAACTCGAGGTGGTCAGTCCCTAAATCTGGAGAAGAATTGAGGTCCATAATCTGGAACTGTGGGAAGGTGAAGACCAGGCAGAGTACAACCCTCGAGACCGGTCACAGGTAAGTTGGTACATAGGTGAGGATGCTTATAACACTTGTTACTATTATGATGGTGACTCACAACAGTAGGTAGACGGAGAAGTTGAGTACGTCTTGTTAAATTATTTGTAGTGTAACTTCTCTCCTGGTATAAACCTTGGTTATAAATACCGACAAGTTGGTTTAGAAAGACACGTAAGCAAACACTATAACATATTTATTAGAAAACGTTTCGGTCCTGGGACTTTGATCACTTCTGTGATCAAAGTGATCAAAGTCCCAGGACCGAAACGTTTTCTAATAAATATGTTATAGTGTTTGCTTACGTGTCTTTCTAAACCAACTTCTCTCCTATTTTGCCGTTTTTGACTCTCTCGTGTTTACTGTTATTCTACCATTTACCTTACGTTTACCTTATGACGGTTCCGGGGGGTCATCGCCCCCACGACCTGGTCCCAGACCTGACATTCCTGTTGCTTGCTTGATTGACCAAGCTGTTGATGTTGGCAGCACGCAGTCCACCGTATGCACCACAGCCTGGCTAATCAGGAACTGGCTTAAAGAAGTTATTAAGTTCCCTCTTGAAAGCCAGAGGTTTGTTGGTGAACCCCCTTCGTACGAAGAAATGGCGTGAATCAGTCGAAAAACCCCTTACAGTTGTCGAGTTCTCTTAATATTAGAGGCACTCTTGGCAAAGTCTTTTACTTTCATGTGGAGTGATTGCTGTGTGCAGATTTGGGACTAGTGCCTTCAGGATTATCCAGGTGTGAATTATAATGTAGCTTCCTTGCCTACTTTCCAAGGGTTGCGATTCCAGAGTCTTCAAACATTCCCAGTAATTTAGACGTTTGAATTTATATTGGCAATGAATTTTCTCTGGCTTTTTCTAGCTCTGAAAAAGGACGTTAGTATACAGCAGCGTTCTAGCTTGTAGAGAATCAGTGACTTGAAGAGTATCATTGTTGGTTCGGCATTTCCTGTTTTGAACGTATTAGTTATCCAGCATATCATTGTCCTTAGGTTAGCATGAATGGCGTGATCCTTGCATGTGAGGTCCTTTATTGTCCCTCCTCAGTCTCGCACATGGAATTTTCGCTCTACTGAATGATCCGAGTTGACATTGTACTCTTCACTCTTCCGAAGAAGAACTGATGGAAATTCTACTATCATCAGTAAATGATGAAACGATGCGTGATATAAGAATGAGTAACAGAAGTAGGGCGAGTATTGAACATAAGAACATAAGAAAGGAGGAACACTGCAGCAGGCCTGTTGGCCCATACTAGGCAGGTCCTTACAATTCATCCCACTAACAAAACATTTGCCCAACCCAATTTTCAATGCCACCCAAGAAATAAGCTCTGATGTGAAAGTCCCACTCAAATCCAACCCCTCCCACTCATGTACTTATCCAACCTAAATTTGAAACTACCCAAAGTCCCAGCCTCAATAACCCAACTAGGTAGACTGTTCCACTCATCAACTACCCTATTTCCAAACCAATACTTTCCTATGTCCTTTCTAAATCTAAACTTATCTAATTTAAATCCATTACTGCGGGTTCTCTCTTGGAGAGACATCCTCAAGACCTTATTAATATCCCCTTTATTAATACCTATCTTCCACTTATACACTGTGTCAAGGAAGATTTCTAATGCTATGTATTAATTTAGTCATCCTACGCTGAATGTTTTCTAACGAATTTATGTCCATTCTGTAATATGGAGACCAGAACTGAGCTGCATAATCTAGGTGAGGCCTTACTAATGATGTATAAAGCTGCAGTATGACCTCTGGACTTCTGTTGCTTACACTTCTTGATATAAATCCCAGTAATCTATTTGCCTTATTACGTACGCTTAGGCATTGCTGTCTTGGTTTAAGGTTGCTGCTCACCATAACCCCCAAGTCCTTTTCGCAATCTGTATGGCTAAGTTCTACATCATTTAACTTATAAGTACTAGGGTTATGGGCACTCCCAAGCTTCAGAACCTTGCATTTATCTACATTGAACTGCATCTGCCACTTTTCTGACCAAGAATAGTTTGTTTAAATCCTCCTGAAGTTCCATAACATCTACGTTTGAATCAATTATCCTACCTATTTTTGTGTCATCGGCGAATTTGCTCATATCACTAGTAATTCCCCCATCAAGATCATTGATATATATTATAAACAACAACGGGCCCAAGACTGATCCCTGTGGAACGCCACTTGTTACAGATCCCCACTCGGATTTAACCCCATTTATGGACAGTTGTTTTTTTTCACTGTGGAAGCCTCCAACTTCGTTCTGTTTACTACTACTACTCTGGGTTCTATTAAGAAGTTCAATATCTATATGCTCACTTTTCCGCTTATTCATTTTGATCGCATTTTATGTGCCATCACACCATGGTCGTGGTTATCGAAGTCGTTTGCAAAACTAGTGTTCACCACAGCAGCAATAAGTCTTCTGGTTCATTCAAGACCATATAATGGTCTAGCAGTTGTGAAAGGCAAGAGCGGTCTGCTGTAAACCCACGCTGCCCTGGAGTGTGCAGTTATTGTGATTCCATGCGAGTAGCAGTCTTGCTTCTTAAGACCTGTTCAAAGATTTTGATAATGTATGCTGTTAGAGCTCTTGGTCTATAGTTTTCGCAATTGTTTTATTGCCATCTTTGTGGAAGGGAATAACATCAAAGGTTTTTGATGACTGTGGGATGACGTCTGTGTCCAGGCGCCTCCAGTGAAGCCTAATGAAACAAGATTACTGTTTCTTACAACATTTGATGAACGTAGAATTGCATGACGTGCCTGGACCTGGGACAACATACATGGCCATGTTGTTGATGGCTTCCTCAGTGTCAAGTGATGATGGATCTGCATCGTTAGGTTGTAGTGTCAGACTGCGCCTCTGTTGCTTCTCTTTAGTGTGTTTTGTTCACTTGTTTTGTCTTCTTTGTCCGTTGCGCTTGCTGTCAAACATCTGTTGTCTATTTCTATATGTTTACTGTTAACTGCCCAGTAGTCAACAGTTGTTTACTGCTTTTGTGTTTATTGTTAACTGATATACCGTTGTTGTCTGTTTTTGTGTCTTTACTGTTAATCTGTTATTCTACCATTATTGCCTGCTTCTGGGTCTGTTTACTGTTATTGATGTGTTATCATACTGTTGTTGCCTATTTGTCTGTTGTGTTTACTGTTAACTCACTGTAATAACACCGTTGTTTTCTACTGCGTCTGCTGTGTTTACTAACTGTTGGTGTCTGCAGCTGTTACTCTACCGTTGTTTCCTGTTTCTTTATCCGCTTTGTTAACGCCCATTATTATACTTTTATTGCTTTGCTTCCATGTTTGTAGTTTATTGTTAACTGTTATTCAACTGTTGTTGCCTGCTTCTGTGGATATTTTTCGCTGTTAACTAGCTGTTACTCTACAGTTGTTTCCTGTTTGTTAACTGTGGCGTTTACTGTCAACAATCAAGTTTTACTTCCGTTGTTCGCTTGCTTCTGTCTGTTGTGCTTACTGTTAATTATTATTCTACCATTGTTATCACTTCTGTAAATGGTGATATTTTCATTATTTCTTTCACTTCCTCCTAAAATTCCATATCTCGTAATCTTGGTCCTGGAGCTTTACCCTAACTCTTGCTGTGTCTCAACTATCATCCTGGTCACTGGCTTTTCTTCCACGTGAAGCTTCGTACTGTCGTTTACCGAACGTGCTAAAATAAACATGAAAATCGCCTCAGTCGATGACAACCAAAATATTGGCAACAATCTTCAACAAATTCTTCCAGTGGACAGAGGAAAATAATGTGATGTTCAATGGTAACTAATTCCAACTGCTTAGACGTGGAGAGAATAAAGATGTAAAACTTCCACAGGATACAAAGTACAGACAGTCCAGAAGGACAGAAACATGTAGATGATGATAGAACATGTAAATAATGATAGAATATGTTGATAATGATAGAATATGTTGATAATGATAGAATATGTAGATAATGATAGAACATGTAAATAATGATAGAATATGTTGATAATGATAGAATATGTTGATAATGATAGAATATGTAGATAATGATAGAACATGTGTTGTTAGAAAACACTTAAGACAAATACTATAAAGCTCGAGGAAATGCCAGGATTATGAGAAGATTCCAACCAAGATCGTAATAACACGATGGAAAACATGGTACTGGTGGGGTTAGAATGCATGGCAAGTGAGTCGTAAATCTCCAGGCCAGTGCATGAGCCACTGGGCCAGCTGGCAACAATAAGATTTATGCAAGTATATTTATACACCATAGGGAGGTTAGCATGGGCCATCACTGTGACCAAAGTGATGGCCCATGATAACTTCTCTATTGTGTATAAATATACCGAGTTGGAAGTATCTTATTGTAGCCAGCTGGTCCAGCGACTTACGCACTAGCCTGGAGTTTCATGACTCGCTTGCCATGGTTTCTAACTCCAACCCGCACCGTGGTTCAAGATAAGTTATGCCTTTGTTGTTGAGATCTCTTGTACTTTCACATCTGCAATATTATTGTTCTCTCGCAGCATCTCAGCAAGAGATGATTTACTGCCGACGTGAACACTAAACTACGGGGAACGCCTCGAAATACTTAAAATGTTCACTCTGGAAGAAATACTTGATAATATACATGGAAGGTACTAGAGGGCCCAGTGCTATAACAAAGTGTTGGAACGAGAAATATGGGAGGAAATATAACACAGAACTAGTGAAAAGCAGGGACGCCGTGGACTTTATAAGAAAACACTGTATCAGCATCCCTGGGCATAGTTTCCTCAACCTGCTACCAACACATATCGGAAGTGCTGTCGCAATAAGTCTAGAAGTTTTCAGTAAAAAACTAGACTACCACCTGCTTTTAGTGACTGATCATCCAGGTTGTCAGGGTTATGTAAAAACCTTCGGATCATTAGCTGCAACAGCCTGGTTGACCAGGCAGCATACAAGGAAGTCTGGCCCCACGCCGGAGTGCAGGGGAAGGAGACCTCTTGAAACTGCTCACAGGTATGTTAAGGTACCATCTCAACCTATCTGGCTTCTCTTGTTGCTGGCTTCTTAAGTAACAGCTGTTGTGTGTTTCTTAAGTAGCAGCTGTTATGTGTTTCTTAAGCAGCAGCTGTTGTGTGTTTAAGTAGCAACTGCTGTAAGAAATATTCTTGTGTTCATCGATATTGTTGAGTTACCTTCAGTACTCTGGTTCTACTGTCGTGTTACCTTCAGTACTCTGGTTCTACTGTCGTGTTACCTTCAGTACTCTGGTTCTACTGTAGTGTTACCTTCAGTACTCTGGTTCTACTGTAGTGTTACCTTCAGTACTCTGGTTCTACTGTAGTGTTACCTTCAGTACTCTGGTTCTACTGTAGTGTTACCTTCAGTACTCTGGTTCTACTGTAGTGTTACCTTCAGTACTCTGGTTCTACTGTAGTGTTACCATCAGTACTCTGGTTCTACTGTCGTGTTACCTTCAGTACTCTGGTTCTACTGTCGTGTTACCTTCAGTACTCTGGTTCCACTGTAGTGTTACCTTCAGTACTCTGGTTCTACTGTAGTGTTACCTTCAGTACTCTGGTTCTACTGTAGTGTTACCTTCAGTTTTCACTTTTGAGGTTCACACTGGCGCTGTATAGTGAGGTTCACACTGGCGCTGTATAGTGAGGTTCACACTGGCACTGTATAGTGAGGTTCACACTGGCACTGTATAGTGAGGTTCACACTGGCACTGTATAGTGAGGTTCACACTGGCACTGTATAGTGAGGTTCACACTGGCACTGTATAGTGAGGTTCACACTGGCACTGTATAGTGAGGTTCACACTGGCACTGTATAGTGAGGTTCACACTGGTGCTGTATAGTGAGGTTCACACTGGCACTGTATAGTGAGGTTCACAATGGCACTGTATAGTGAGGTTCACACTGGCACTGTATAGTGAGGTTCATACTGGCACTGTACAGGGAGGCTCACACTGGCACTGTATGGTGAGGTTCACACTGGTGCTGTATAGTGAGATTCACACTGGCACTGTATAGTGGGGTTCACAGTGGCACTGTATAGTGAGGTTCACACTGGTGCTGTATAGTGAGGTTCACACTGGCACTGTATAGTGAGGTTCACACTGGTGCTGTATAGTGAGGTTCACACTGGCACTGTATAGTGAGGTTCACAGTGGCACTGTATAGTGAGGTTCACACTGGCACTGTATAGTGAGGTTCACACTGGCACTATAGTGAGGTTCACACTGGCACTGTATAGTGAGGTTCACACTGGTGCTGTATAGTGAGGTTCACACTGGCACTGTATGGTGAGGTTCACATTGGTGCTGTATAGTGAGGTTCACACTGGCACTGTATAGTGAGGTTCACACTGGTGCTGTATAGTGAGGTTCACACTGGCACTGAATAGTGGGGTTCACACTGGCACTGTATAGTGAGGTTCACACTGGTACTGTATAGTGGGGTTCACACTGGCGCTGTATAGTGAGGTTCACACTGGCACTGTATAGTGGGGTTCACACTGGCGCTGTATAGTGAGGTTCACACTGGCGCTGTATAGTGAGGTTCACACTGGCACTGTATATTGAGGTTCACACTGGCACTATATTGAGGTTCACACTGGCACTGTATATTGAGGTTCACACTGGCACTGTATAGTGAGGTTCACACTGGCACTGTATAGTGAGGTTCACACTGGTGCTGTATAGTGAGGTTCACACTGGCACTGTATAGTGAGGTTCACACTGGCACTGTGTAGTGAGGTTCACACTGGTGCTGTATAGTGATCACACTGGTGCTGTATAGTGAGGTTCACACTGGCACTGTATAGTGGGGTTCACACTGGTGCTGTATAGTGAGGTTCAAACTGGCACTGTATAGTGGGGTTCACACTGGTGCTGTATAGTGAGGTTCACACTGGCACTGTATAGTGGGGTTCACACTGGTGCTGTATAGTGATCACACTGGTGCTGTATAGTGAGGTTCACACTGGCACTGTATAGTGGGGTTCACACTGGTGCTGTATAGTGATCACACTGGTGCTGTATAGTGAGGTTCACACTGGCACTGTATAGGGAGATTCACACTGGCACTGTATAGTGAGGTTCACACAGGCACTGTATAGTGAGGTTCACAGTGGCACTGTATAGTGAGATTCACACTGGCACTGTAGAGTGAGGTTCACACTGGCACTGTATAGTGAGGTTTATACTGGCACTGAATAGTGAGGTTCACACTGGCACTGTATGGTGAGGTTCACACTGATGCTGTATAGTGAGGTTCACACTGGCACTGTATAGTGAGGATCACACTGGCACTATATAGCGAGGTTCACACTGGCACTGTATAGTGAGGTTCACACTGGCACTGTATAGTGAGGTTCACACTGGCACTGTATAGTGAGGTTTATACTGGCACTGAATAGTGAGGTTCACACTTGCACTGTATGGTGAGGTTCACACTGATGCTGTATAGTGAGGTTCACACTGGCACTGTATAGTGAGGTTCACACTGGCACTGTATAGTGAGATTCACGCTGGCACTGTATAATGAGGTTCACACTGGCACTGTATAGTGAGGTTTATACTGGCACTGAATAGTGAGGTTCACACTGGCACTGTATGGTGAGGTTCACACTGATGCTGTATAGTGAGGTTCACACTGGCACTGTATAGTGAGGATCACACTGGCACTATATAGCGAGGTTCACACTGGCACTGTATAGTGAGGTTCACACTGGCACTGTATAGCGACGTTCATACTTTCACTGTATAGTGAGGTTCACACTGGCACTGTATGGTGAGGTTCACACTGGCACTGTATAGTGAGGTTCACACTGGTGCTGTATAGTGAGGTTCACACTGGCACTGTATAGTGAGGTTCACACTGGCCTGTATAGTGAGGTTCACACTGGCACTGTATAGTGAGATTCAGACTGGTGCTGTATAGTGAGGTTCACTGGCACTGTATAGTGAGGTTCACACTGGTGCTGTATAGTGAGGTTCACTGGCACTGTATAGTGAGGTTCACACTGGCACTGTATAGTGAGGTTCACACTGGCCTGTATAGTGAGGTTCACACTGGCACTGTATAGTGAGGTTCACACTGGTGCTATATAGTGAGGTTCACACTGGTGCTGTATAGTGAGGTTCACACTTTCACTGTATAGTGAGGTTCACACTGGTGCTGTATAGTGAGGTTCACACTGGTGCTGTATAGTGAGGTTCACACTGGCACTGTATAGTGAGGTTCACACTGGTGCTGTATAGTGAGGTTCATACTGGCACTGTATAGTGAGGTTCACACTGGCACTGTATAGTGAGGTTCAAACTGGCACTGTATAGTGAGGTTCAAACTGGCACTGTATAGTGAGATTCACACTGGCACTGTATAGTGAGGTTCACACTGGCACTGTATAGTGAGGTTTATACTGGCACTGAATAGTGAGGTTCACACTGGCACTGTATGGTGAGGTTCACACTGATGCTGTATAGTGAGCTTCACACTGGCACTGTATAGTGAGGATCACACTGGCACTATATAGCGAGGTTCACACTGGCACTGTATAGTGAGGTTCACACTGGCACTGTATAGTGAGGTTCACACTGGCACTGTATAGTGAGGTTTATACTGGCACTGAATAGTGAGGTTCATACTTGCACTGTATGGTGAGGTTCACACTGATGCTGTATAGTAAGGTTCACACTGGCACTGTATAGTGAGGTTCACACTGGCACTGTATAGTGAGATTCACACTGGCACTGTATAGTGAGGTTCACACTGGCACTGTATAGTGAGGTTTATACTGGCACTGAATAGTGAGGTTCACACTGGCACTGTATGGTGAGGTTCACACTGATGCTGTATAGTGAGGTTCACACTGGCACTGTATAGTGAGGATCACACTGGCACTATATAGCGAGGTTCACACTGGCACTGTATAGTGAGGTTCACACTGGCACTGTATAGCGACGTTCATACTTTCACTGTATAGTGAGGTTCACACTGGCACTGTATGGTGAGGTTCACACTGGCACTGTATAGTGAGGTTCACACTGGTGCTGTATAGTGAGGTTCACACTGGCACTGTATAGTGAGGTTCACACTGGCCTGTATAGTGAGGTTCCACACTGGCACTGTATAGTGAGGTTCACACTGGTGCTGTATAGTGAGGTTCACTGGCACTGTATAGTGAGGTTCACACTGGCACTGTATAGTGAGTTTCACACTGGCACTGTATAGTGAGGTTCACACTGGCCTGTATAGTGAGGTTCACACTGGCACTGTATAGTGAGGTTCACACTGGTGCTATATAGTGAGGTTCACACTGGTGCTGTATAGTGAGGTTCACACTGGCACTGTATAGTGAGGTTCACACTGGTGCTGTATAGTGAGGTTCACACTGGTGCTGTATAGTGAGGTTCACACTGGCACTGTATAGTGAGGTTCACACTGGTGCTGTATAGTGAGGTTCACACTGGCACTGTATAGTGAGGTTCACACTGGCACTGTATAGTGAGGTTCAAATTGGCACTGTATAGTGAGGTTCACACTGGCACTGTGTAGTGAGATTCACACTGGCACTGTATAGTGAGGTTCACACTGGCACTGTGTAGTGAGATTCACACTGGCACTGTATAGTGAGGTTCACACTGGTGCTGTATAGTGAGGTTCACACTGGCACTGTGTAGTGAGGTTCACACTGGCACTGTATAGTGAGGTTCACACTGGCACTGTATAGTGAGGTTCACACTTGCACTGTATAGTGAGGTTCACACTGGTGCTGTATAGTGAGGTTCACACTGGTGCTGTACAGTGAGGTTCACACTGGTGCTGTATAGTGAGGTTCACACTGGCACTGTATAGTGAGGTTCACACTGGCACTGTATAGTGAAGTTCACACTGGTGCTGTATAGTGAGGTTCACACTGGTGCTGTATAGTGAGGTTCACATTAGCACTGTATAGTGAGGTTCAAACTGGCACTGTATAGTGAGGTTCACACTGGCACTGTATAGTGAGGTTCACACTGGCACTGTATAGTGAAGTTCACACTGGCACTGTATAGTGAGGTTCACACTGGTGCTGTATAGTGAGGTTCACACTGGCACTATAGTGAGGTTCACACTGGTGCTGTATAGCGAGGTTCACACTGGCACTGTATAGTGAGGTTCACACTGGCACTGTATAGTGAGGTTCACACTGGCACTGTATAGTGAGGTTCACACTGGTGCTGTATAGTGAGGTTCACACTGGTGCTGTATAGTGTGGTTCACACTGGCACTGTATAGTGAGATTCACACTGGTGCTGTATAGTGAGGTTCACACTGGCGCTGTATAGTGAGGTTCACACTGGCACTGTATAGTGAGGTTCACACTGGCACTGTATAGTGAGGTTCACACTGGTACTGTATAGTGAGGTTCACACTTGTGCTGTAGAGCGAGGTTCACACTGGCACTGTATAGTGAGGTTCACACTGGTGCTGTATAGTGAGGTTCACACTGGCACTGTATAGTGAGGTTCTCACTGTCTGCTATATCTCGGTTCCAACTGAGGTCAGTGCCCGAGGACACACTTTCAAAGGGCGACTCGTTACATCACAGCTAGCAAGGCAGCAGTGAGTCACGTAACAGTTACTTGTGTGAGGCACAGTACTACTGACACTTTTGATAACTGATACTACTGATAATTGAGCATCTAATTACTTCACTCCTCTGCTTGATCAAATTTTAATGTGATCAACTGGGACCAGGTAAACTATGTCCTAAACGAAACATGTTGGTAAGATATTTTAAATGACATGGATCCAAACCAGTGCCTTGAAAGGATCAACTTCCTGGCAGCTGAAGCATGTTCTAGGCATATTCCCCTAAGAAAGAAGAAGAGCAGGAGTAAACTGGAGAAAGACGCTCCCTCTACAGAAGACGACGAAGAGTCACTGAGCTCCTCAAGAGTGCTAGAATATCTGATACACGAAAGGAGGCGCTGACCAGGGAAGTAGAAACTATCGAACTTAAGTTAAATGACTCTCACAGGAACCAGGAGAGACAGGAGGAGCTTAAAGCTATTAGTGAAATTGAAAGAAATTCAAAATATTTCTTTTCATATACCAAAAACAAGGCAAATACCACATCTAGTCTAGGGCCCTTAATCAGACAGGATGGGACTTACACAGATGACAACAAGGAAATGAGTGAAATATTGAAATCCCAGTACGACTCTGTGTTTAGTGAACCACTAATCAGTCTGAGGATCGACGACCCAAATGATTTCTTCATGAATGAGCCTCAAAACTCCATAAATGTACGCCAGATTTCCGACATTACCCTAACTCCGATAGATTTCAAAAAAGCCATTGACAACATGCCCATGCACTCAGCCCTGGGCCCAGACTCGTGGAACTCTGTTTTCATTAAGAACTGCAAGAAACCCCTCTCGCGTGCCCTAAGTACACTATGGAGGAGGAGCTTGGACATGGGTGAAATTCCACAGTCACTTAAAACAATGGATATAGCACCACTCCATAAAGGTGGCAGCAAAGCATTAGCTAAGAACTATAGACCAATAGCTCTGACGTCCCACATCATAAAAATCTTAGAGTGCTAAGAAGCAGGATTGCAAATCCCCTGGATTCCCAAAATCTGCACAATCCGGGGCAACATGGGTTCAGGGCAGGTCGCTCCTGCCTCTCACAACTACTGGATCACTATATGGCCTTGGATGCACTGGAAGAAAATCAGAATGCAGATGTAATATACACAGACTTTGCAGAAGCATTTGACAAATGCGATCATGGCGTAATAGCCCATAAAATACGTGCTAAAGGAATAACTGGGAAAGTGGGGAGATGGATCTTCAACTTCCTAACAAATCGAATACAAAGAGTAGTGGTCAACAGAGTTAAATCGGAGGCTGCCATAGTGATGAGCACTGTTCCACAAGGCACAGTACTCGCCCCCATCTTATTCCTTATCCTCATATCAGACATAGACAGACATATACATCACAGCACCGTATCATCCTTTGCGGATGATACTAGGATCTGCATGAGGCTGTCATCTGCTGAGGACGCGGTTAACCTTCAAGAAGATATAAACAAAGTTTTCCAGTGGGCAACGGTAAACAATATGATGTTCAATGAGGACAAATTCCAACTACTCCGTTATGGAAAACTGGAGGAGATAATAACTAGAACAGAGTATACTACAGACTGGCCATACAATAGAGCAGAAAAATAATATAAGGGACCTGGGAGTAGTAATGTCTGAGGATCTCGCTTTCAAGGATCACAACAGTGCCACGATCGCACGTGCAAAGAAAATGATAGGATGGATAATGAGAACGTTCCAAACGAGAGATGCCAGGCCACTGATGATCCTTTTCAAATCACTTGTTCTCTCTAGGCTGGAATACTGCTGTACATTAACATCTCCGTTCATAGCAGTGAAATTGCAGATCTAGAGAGTGTACAGAGATCCTTTACTGCACGCATAAGTTCTGTCAAGCACCTTAACTATTGGGAACGCTTGGAAGCACTTGACTTGTACTCGTTGGAACGCAGGAGGGAGAAATATATCATAATCTACACTTGGAAAATCCTGGAAGGAATGGTCCCAAATCTGCACACACAAATCATTCCCTACGAAAGTAAAAGACTGGGCAGGCGATGCAAAATACCCCCAATTAAAAGTAGGTGCGCAGTTTGTACACTAAGGAAAAACACCATAAGTGTCCGGGGCCCAAGACTGTTCAATAGCATCCCATCAAGCATTAGGGGAATTACCAATAAACCCCTGGCTGCCTTCAAGAGAGAGCTGGACAGATACCCAAAGCCAGTGCCGGATCAGCCGGGCTGTGGCTGGTACGTTGGACTGCGTGTGGTCAGCAGTAACAGCTTAGTTGATCAGGCCCTGATCCATCGGGAGGCCTGGTCATGGACCGGGTCGCAGGGGCGTTGATCCCCGGAATAACCTCCAGGTATCTAGGTGTTCCTGGAGTATTTTTCAGTGCTCGACGGTGGCAATTCTTTTTGTTAGATTCACATCATCAGCAGACGAGTATACTTGATCCATGTCCATCAGCTACATCACAGTTAAGCTAAGGAAACTCGTGCAGTTTTATGGAACATTTATTAACGACGTTCCGTTTACGCAGTTGACTTTATCAAGTGGCAAAGAACATAAACCTGGTATGGGAGGGCGAGTGGCTATATAGTGTGAGTAGCGATGACGTGATGATCACTTGGTGTGGAAGGTCACGTTGGTTCCCAGACGTTCCACAGGTGAAGATCACATGGTGTGGAAGGTCACGTTGGTTCCCAGACTTTCCACAGGTGAAGATCACATGGTGTGGAAGGTCACGTTGGTTCCCAGACGTTCCACAGGTGAAGATCACATGGTGTGGAAGGTCACGTTGGTTCCCAGACGTTCCACAGGTGAAGATCACATGGTGTGGAAGGTCACGTTGGTTCCCAGACGTTCCACAGGTGAAGATCACATGGTGTGGAAGGTCACGTTGGTTCCCAGACGTTCCACAGGTGAAGATCACATGGTGTGGAAGATCACGTTGGTTCCCAGACGTTCCACAGGTGAAGATCACATGGTGTGGAAGGTCACGTTGGTTCCCAGACGTTCCACAGGTGAAGATCACATGGTGTGGAAGGTCACGTTGGTTCCCAGACGTTCCACAGATGAAGATCACATGGTGTGGAAGGTCACGTTGGTTCCCAGACGTTCCACAGGTGGAAATCACATGGTGTGGAAGGTCACGTTGGTTCCCAGACGTTCCACAGGTGAAGATCACATGGTGTGGAAGGTCACGTTGGTTCCCAGACGTTCCACAGGTGAAAATCACATGGTGTGGAAGGTCACGTTGGTTCCCAGACGTTCCACAGGTGAAGATCACATGGTGTGGAAGGTCACGTTGGTTCCCAGACGTTCCACAGGTGAAGATCACATGGTATGGAAGGTCACGTTGGTTCCCAGACGTTCCACAGGTGAAGATCACATGGTGTGGAAGGTCACGTTGGTTCCCAGACGTTCCACAGGTGAAGATCACATGGTGTGGAAGGTCACGTTGGTTCCCAGACGTTCCACAGATGAAGATCACATGGTGTGGAAGGTCACGTTGGTTCCCAGACGTTCCACAGGTGAAGATCACATGGTGTGGAAGGTCACGTTGGTTCCCAGACGTTCCACAGGTGAAGATCACATGGTGTGGAAGGTCACGTTGGTTCCCAGACGTTCCACAGGTGAAGATCACATGGTGTGGAAGGTCACGTTGGTTCCCAGACGTTCCACAAGTTATCTGGCAAGACGTTCAGATAAATTGTAAAATCCGTTGTTCTGGTTGAAGTTGTTAGAGATGTTTACTAATGAAGATTCAGTCATTTCTCCGGGTGTCTTTCCTACTTAGTTGTAAAAATTATGAGGTATTTCGTAGGCAGTGTTAACGTGTCTGTTTTCGTGGTATAATGACGGTCTGATATTCGTTGGTAGTCTCCGGTGTCTCACCTATGTAGATTTTGTCGTAATACAGGTAATGGTGGCTATGTTGTGTTTGCTGTTGGAGACCTTGGAGAAGTGTTATCCAGTCGAGTTGTCGGGACTTGTTATCCTGAATGAGTTTTTGGAATGCAGAGACGTCAAATTTTCTCTGTTGAATGATGAGTACGTCATCAAAGTGAAGGAAGAGGAAATGATCGAGGAAACTTTTTCAACTCTACGATGTTCCATACAGAGGTTCTTTAGGGCTGTGCTTAAGGAAACCCATTCCTCCCGTAGGCATTCTGAAGAATTTATTAACATTAACGTATAGTACATATGAAGTCATTAGCACGAATACTTAAATCAAGGGAGTCATCAGTCTAATAATGTAGGAGATGAGTGGTTTGTGAAGGTAGTTATATTTCTTATATTGATGTTGAAGAGGTCTTCTGAATGTTTGAGATATGCAGGACTGATGATGCCTAAGAGTTTGAATAAATGTTTATCTAGAATGCCTACCAGCTTGTGTGGGCGTTCTCTGTACCAGAGGAAATAGGCCACGGTAGGATCCTGGATGTGTGGGTCCTAGTTTGTGTAATTTTTCTGCTTTGGAATTGTTAGAGAAGAGAGTGAAGGAGTTTTTCTGCTTTGTGTGCTGCATTTTAAGATGCTTTGCGCCTTGTAAAGGAAGCTGAAGTGAAGGTCTCTGAATTAATAGTCACATTTTCCAGTAATGTTGACAAGCTAAGTCTTTCCTCCAAGAAGCTTAACTATATGGCTGATAACTCCAAACCAGCTATGTATGAACTACCTCAGACTACCAGGATCTCACAGACACCTGCCTAGTATAGGCACCGCCCTGCACACGCTAATAGACATTCTAGCTAAACATCGATCAAAGCTCTTAGGTACCATCAGTGCTACACACTCGTTCAGCAGACCTTCCCAACCTGAGCACCTTCAACCGGCACCTGTGCATGGTAAACTGAGCACCGAAACATACGATATCTGTATCAAATATGTTCCAGTGAGAACTCCTGCAAGGAGATCACATACTGAAAGAGAACGGAGAAGCGGTTGTTACAGTAAATTACTTAAAAATGAGTGTCTCGTGAAAGGAAATGTAATGTACACTGAGATGTTACTGATAAAGAGCAGAAATTACAACAACATGGGAGAAAATAATTTGGAGCTAGATGAGCTATGGTCACCTATCGATCCAAGAAAAAGATATCTCATATTCCTCTACCTAAGTGCACACGAGACGTACCAGAAGATACATCATAAGTTTGTAAGGAAGTGAACCAGAAGAGGCATTTATAAGTTATGCCGTGGAAATTAATAACAGAAGTTTCCACTTAGAAACACCGACATTAAAGTCATAAAGCCACTCAGACGAGGCTTTCTCTAGTTATCCCAGAGAGACCAATATACCAGAATATACCAGTATTTTAAGTTTTAAGCCGCCCAGAAGCTGCAGTCACAAATTATGACGTAAACCTTAGATTTAAGGAAATAGCAGGGAAGAGTGCCCATAAAAGATAAATATCCGTTAAATAAGAATTATGATCATGACAGTAACTGATAATTCTAGATTTTTTTCCATTATCTCTGAAAATAAACTTACCAGCTGACTGCAACAGTAATGGAGACTTCTGGATTTAATGGTCTTTGTTAATAAAACCCCAAATTCTGCATAATGAATTTACCTGGTGGACCTCAAGAACAACGGACACCTGCTGATTTAACAGACTTTCTACATTGTTTCTCAGTGTTGTCTGGCCACAAATCTCTGTTAAATCTGAAATCGTTAAATCTGGGTCGCTAATTCGAGGTCTTACTGTATTTCAGTTTTCTAAATTTCTTTAAATTGGTGCCTACACAGCTCAACATCAACACACACCTTTCTCTACGATACTGACACCAGCGCTTGAAGTTGTAAGCTGATCAGAAGAAGCATTCTCGAGTTAGTACATGGAAAACATTTTATTTATAAGCATTGGCAAATTAAAACTTACTCCAGAATCAGCTCCAAGCTTCTTTTGGAGAAAACAGATCAGCGCTGAAAGTTTGAAGCCAACCACAAGATTTATTCTCCAGTTGTTGCACGGAATTAAAGTTTTATTAACTGTGTTTATAAATCAGTAAAATTGAACCAATACATTCTAAACCCAAAAACTGTCAAGACTATCACAAGATGTAAATTTTGAAGTTGTTTAGAAGAGACAAAAACTCAAGTTAATTGATCGGAAATGATAACATTTTATTTTGAAAGCAAAGTTAGCCTCGAGTAAGAATCCCAATTTTCTTGCAAATCACATATTCTAGTGTTGAAAGTTTAGAGCCGACCAAAAGAGGTTTTCTCAAAATATCACATGGGAAAAAATCATAACTAGTTTACTGTGTGCTTGCAGGCAGCATTATAAAGTGAATGACCAGTAAGCATACTGCCAGCCACCAGTGTGTCAGTGATGGTGTTTGTGCTTGCAGGCAGCATTATAAAGTGTGACCAGCAAGCATACTGCCAGCCACCAGTGTGTCAGTGATGGTGTTTGTGCTTGCAGGCAGCATTATAAAGTGTGACCAGCAAGCATACTGCCAGCCACCAGTGTCAGTGATGGTGTTTTTGCTTGCAGGCAGCATTATAAAGTGTGACCAGTAAGCATACTGCCAGCCACCAGCGTGTCAGTGATGGTGTCTGTGCTTGCAGGCAGCATTATAAAGTGTGACCAGCAAGCATACTGCCAGCCACCAGTGTCAGTGATGGTGTTTGTGCTTGCAGGCAGCATTATAAAGTGTGACCAGCAAGCATACTGCCAGCCACCAGTGTCAGTGATGGTGTCTGTGCTTGCAGGCAGCATTATAAAGTGTGACCAGCAAGCATACTGCCAGCCACCAGTGTGTCAGTGATGTCTGTGCTTGCAGGCAGCATTATAAAGTGTGACCAGCAAGCATACTGCCAGCCACCAGTGTGTCAGTGATGGTGTCTGTGCTTGCAGGCAGCATTATAAAGTGTGACCAGCAAGCATACTGCCAGCCACCAGTGTGTCAGTGATGGTGTCTGTGCTTGCAGACAGCATTATAAAGTGACCAGCAAGCATACTGCCAGCCACCAGTGTGTCAGTGATGGTGTCTGTGCTTGCAGACAGCATTATAAAGTGTGACCAGCAAGCATACTGCCAGCCACCAGTGTGTCAGTGATGGTGTCTGTGCTTGCAGACAGCATTATAAAGTGTGACCAGCAAGCATACTGCCAGCCACCAGTGTGTCAGTGATGGTGTCTGTGCTTGCAGGCAGCATTATAAAGTAAATGACCAGCAAGCATACTGCCAGCCACCAGTGTGTCAGTGATGGTGTCTGTGCTTGCAGGCAGCATTATAAAGGGAATGACCAGCAAGCATACTGCCAGCCACCAGTGTGTCAGTGATGGTGTCTGTGCTTGCAGGCAGCATTATAAAGTGTGACCAGCAAGCATACTGCCAGCCACCAGTGTGTCAGTGATGGTGTCCGTGCTTGCAGGCAGCATTATAAAGTGAATGACCAGCAAGCATACTGCCAGCCACCAGTGTGTCAGTGATGGTGTCTGTGCTTGCAGGCAGCATTATAAAGTGAATGACCAGCAAGCATACTGCCAGCCACCAGTGTGTCATTGATGGTGTCCGTGCTTGCAGGCAGCATTATAAAGTGAATGACCAGCAAGCATACTGCCAGCCACCAGTGTGTCAGTGATGGTGTCTGTGCTTGCAGGCAGCATTATAAAGTGAATGACCAGCAAGCATACTGCCAGCCACCAGTGTGTCAGTGATGGTGTCTGTGCTTGCAGGCAGCATTATAAAGTGTGACCAGCAAGCATACTGCCAGCCACCAGTGTCAGTGATGGTGTCTGTGCTTGCAGGCAGCATTATAAAGTGTGACCAGCAAGCATACTGCCAGCCACCAGTGTGTCAGTGATGGTGTCTGTGCTTGCAGGCAGCATTATAAAGTGTGACCAGCAAGCATACTGCCAGCCACCAGTGTGTCAGTGATGGTGTCTGTGCTTGCAGGCAGCATTATAAAGTGTGACCAGCAAGCATACTGCCAGCCACCAGTGTCAGTGATGGTGTCTGTGCTTGCAGGCAGCATTATAAAGTGTGACCAGCAAGCATACTGCCAGCCACCAGTGTGTCAGTGATGGTGTTTGTGCTTGCAGGCAGCATTATAAAGTGTGACCAGCAAGCATACTGCCAGCCACCAGTGTCAGTGATGGTGTCTGTGCTTGCAGGCAGCATTATAAAGTGTGACCAGCAAGCATACTGCCAGCCACCAGTGTGTCAGTGATGGTGTTTATGCTTGCAGGCAGCATTATAAAGTGTGACCACCAAGCATACTGCCAGCCACCAGTGTCAGTGATGGTGTCTGTGCTTGCAGGCAGCATTATAAAGTGAGTGACCAGCAAGCATACTGCCAGCCACCAGTGTGTCAGTGATGGTGTCTGTGCTTGCAGGCAGCATTATAAAGTGTGACCAGCAAGCATACTGCCAGCCACCAGTGTCAGTGATGGTGTCTGTGCTTGCAGGCAGCATTATAAAGTGTGACCAGCAAGCATACTGCCAGCCACCAGTGTGTCAGTGGTGTTTGTGCTTGCAGGCAGCATTATAAAGTGTGACCAGCAAGCATACTGCCAGCCACCAGTGTGTCAATGATGGTGTCTGTGCTTTCAGGCAGCATTATAAAGTGTGACCAGCAAGCATACTGCCAGCCACCAGTGTGTCAGTGATGGTGTTTGTGCTTGCAGGCAGCATAATAAAGTGAATGACCAGCAAGCATACTGCCAGCCACCAGTGTGTCAGTGATGATGTCTGTGCTTGCAGGCAGCATTATAAAGTGAGTGACCAGCAAGCATACTGCCAGCCACCAGTGTGTCAGTGATGGTGTCTGTGCTTGCAGGCAGCATTATAAAGTGTGACCAGCAAGCATACTGCCAGCCACCAGTGTGTCAGTGATGGTGTTTGTGCTTGCAGGCAGCATTATAAAGTGTGACCAGCAAGCATATTGCCAGCCACCAGTGTGTCAGTGCTGGTGTCTGTGCTTGCAGGCAGCATTACAAAGTGAGCGACCAGCAAGCATACTGCCAGCGACCAGTGTGTCAGTGATGGTGTCTGTGCTTGCAGGCAGCATTATAAAGTGTGACCAGCAAGCATATTGCCAGCCACAAGTGTGTCAGTGATGGAGTCTGTGCTTGCAGGCAGCATTGTAAAGTGTGACCAGAAAGCATACTGCCAGCCACCAGTGTGTCAGTGATGGTGTCTGTGCTTGCAGGCAGCATTATAAAGTGAATGACCAGCAAGCATACTGCCAGCCACCAGTGTGTCAGTGATGGTGTCTGTGCTTGCAGGCAGCATTATAAAGGGAATGACCAGCAAGCATACTGCCAGCCACCAGTGTGTCAGTGATGGTGTCTGTGCTTGCAGGCAGCGTTATAAAGTGAATGACCAGCAAGCATACTGCCAGCCACCAGTGTGTCCGTGATGTCTGTGCTTGCAGGCAGCATTGTAAAGTGTGACCCGCAAGCATAATGCCAGCCACCAGTGTGTCAGTGATGGTGTCTGTGCTTGCAGGCAGCATTATAAAGTGAATGACCAGCAAGCATACTGCCAGCCACCAGTGTGTCCGTGATGTCTGTGCTTGCAGGCAGCATTGTAAAGTGTGACCAGCAAGCATACTGCCAGCCACCAGTGTGTCCGTGATGTCTGTGCTTGCAGACAGCATTGTAAAGTGTGACCAGCAAGCATGCTGCCAGCCACCAGTGTGTCAGTGATGGTGTCTGTGCTTGCAGGCAGCATTATAAAGTGAATGACCAGCAAGCATACTGCCAGCCACCAGTGTGTCCGTGATGTCTGTGCTTCCAGGCAGCATTGTAAAGTGTGACCAGCAAGCATAC
The DNA here is from genome assembly GCF_038502225.1 of Cherax quadricarinatus. Classification (NCBI taxonomy): domain Eukaryota; kingdom Metazoa; phylum Arthropoda; class Malacostraca; order Decapoda; family Parastacidae; genus Cherax; species Cherax quadricarinatus. The sequence continues at coordinate 45,817,362 of NC_091301.1, forward strand.
TGCCAGCCATCAGTGTGTCCGTGATGACTGTGCTTGCGGGCAGCATTATGAAGTGTGACCAGCAAGCATACTGCCAGCCACAAGTGTGTCAGTGATGGTGTCTGTGCTTGCAGGCAGCATTATGAAGTGTGACCAGCAAGCATACCGCCAGCCACCAGTGTCAGTGATGGTGTCTGTGCTTGCAGGCAGCATTATAAAGTAAATGACCAGCAAGCATACTGCCAGCCACCAGTGTGTCAGTGATGGTATCTGTGCTTGCAGGCAGCATTATAAAGTGAGTGACCAGCAAGCATACTGCCAGCCACCAGTGTGTCAGTGATGGTGTCTGTGCTTACAGGCAGCATTATAAAGTGTGACCAGCAAGCATACTGCCAGCCACCAGTGTGTCAGTGATGGTGTCTGTGCTTACAGGCAGCATTATAAAGTGTGACCAGCAAGCATACTGCCAGCCACCAGTGTGTCATTGATGGTGTCTGTGCTTGCAGGCAGCATTATAGTGACCAGCAGGCATACTGCCTGCCACCAGTGTGTCAGTGATGGTGTCTGTGCTTGCAGGCAGCATTATAAAGTTTGACCAGCAAGCATACTGCCAGCCACCAGTGTGTCAGTGATGGTGTCTGTGCTTGCAGGCAGCATTATAAAGTTTGACCAGCAAGCATACTGCCAGCCACCAGTGTGTCAGTGATGGTGTCTGTGCTTGCAGGCAGCATTATAGTGACCAAGCATACTGCCAGTCACAAGTGTGTCAGAGATGGTGTCTGTGATTGCAGGCAGCATTATAAAGTGAGTGACCAGCAAGCATACTGCCAGCCACCAGTGTGTCAGTGATGGTGTCTGTGCTTGCAGGCAGCATTATAAAGTGTGACCAGCAAGCATACTGCCAGCCACCAGTGTGTCAGTGATGGTGTTTGTGCTTGCAGGCAGGATTATAAAGTGTGACCAGCAAGCATACTGCCAGCCACCAGTGTGTCAGTGATGGTGTCTGTGCTTGCAGGCAGCATTATAAAGTGTGACCAGCAAGCATACTGCCAGCCACCAGTGTGTCAGTGATGGTGTTTGTGCTTGCAGGCAGGATTATAAAGTGTGACCAGCAAGCATACTGTTAGCCACCAGTGTGTCAGTGGTGTCTGTGCTTGCAGGCAGCATTATAGTGACCAGCAAGCACACTGCCAGCCACCAGTGTCAGTGATGGTGTCTGTGCTTGCAGGCAGCATTATAAAGTGAGTGACCAGCAAGCATACTGCCAGCCACCAGTGTGTCAGTGATGGTGTCTGTGCTTACAGGCAGCATTATAAAGTGTGACCAGCAAGCATACTGCCAGCCACCAGTGTGTCAGTGATGGTGTCTGTGCTTGCAGGCAGCATTATAAAGTGAGTGACCAGCAAGCATACTGCCAGCCACCAGTGTGTCAGTGATGGTGTTTGTGCTTGCAGGCAGGATTATAAAGTGTGACCAGCAAGCATACTGCCAGCCACCAGTGTGTCAGTGATGGTGTCTGTGCTTGCAGGCAGGATTATAAAGTGAGTGACCAAGCATACTGCCAGCCACCAGTGTGTCAGTGATGGTGTTTGTGCTTGCAGGCAGGATTATAAAGTGTGACCAGCAAGCATACTGCCAGCCACAAGTGTGTCAGTGATGGTGTCTGTGCCTGCAGGCAGCATTATAGTGACGAGCAAGCATACTGCCAGCCACCAGTGTGTCAATGATGGTGTCTGTGCCTGCAGGCAGCATTATAGTGACGAGCAAGCATACTGCCAGCCACCAGTGTGTCAATGATGGTGTCTGTGCCTGCAGGCAGCATTATAGTGACCAGCAAGCATACTGCCAGCCACCAGTGTGTCAATGATGGTGTCTGTGCTGCTGCTGACTCGCAACAAACTGTGTAAGTCACTGTACTCTACCATTTGTCTGTCAGCGTCACAGGACAACTGATCGAGTCACGTGACTGCTGACCACAATTCATCTGCACATACCAGTAGTTGTAAATTTTTTTCCAAGTTAAAGTAGAGCAGTGTTGAAAGTTTAAACCCGATTGGATGAGGCATTCTGAAGTTGTGAACGAAAATCTTCAGCAGAGTAAAAGAATGATTCAACCGCTTCAAGCATCACTTCAAGCATCACTTCAAGCATCACTTCAAGCATCACTTCAAGCATCACTTCAAGGCATCACTTCAAGGCATCACTTCAAGGCATCGCTTCAAGCATCACTTCAAGCATCACTTCAAGCATCACTTCAAGGCATCACTTCAAGGCATCACTTCAAGGCATCACTTCAAGGCATCACTTCAAGGCATCACTTCAAGCATCGCTTCAAGCATCACTTAAAGGCATCACTTCAAGGCATCACTTCAAGCATCGCTTCAAGCATCACTTCAAGGCATCACTTCAAGGCATCACTTCAAGGCATCACTTCAAGGTATCACTTCAAGCATCGCTTCAAGCATCACTTCAAGCATCACTTCAAGGCATCACTTCAAGGCATCACTTCAAGCATCACTTCAAGCATCACTTCAAGGCATCACTTCAAGGCATCACTTCAAGCATCGCTTCAAGCATCACTTCAAGGCATCACTTCAAGGCATCACTTCAAGGCATCACTTCAAGCATCGCTTCAAGCATCACTTCAAGGCATCACTTCAAGGCATCACTTCAAGGCATCACTTCAAGGCATCACTTCAAGGCATCACTTCAAGCATCGCTTCAAGCATCACTTCAAGGTATCACTTCAAGGCATCACTTCAAGGCATCACTTCAAGGCATCACTTCAAGCATCGCTTCAAGCATCACTTCAAGGCATCACTTCAAGGCATCACTTCAAGCATCGCTTCAAGCATCACTTCAAGGCATCACTTCAAGGCATCACTTCAAGCATCGCTTCAAGCATCACTTCAAGGCATCACTTCAAGGCATCACTTCAAGCATCGCTTCAAGCATCACTTCAAGCATCACTTCAAGGCATCACTTCAAGCATCGCTTCAAGCATCACTTCAAGGCATCACTTCAAGGCATCACTTCAAGGCATCACTTCAAGCATCGCTTCAAGCATCACTTCAAGGCATCACTTCAAGGCATCACTTCAAGGCATCACTTCAAGCATCGCTTCAAGCATCACTTCAAGGCATCACTTCAAGGCATCACTTCAAGGCATCACTTCAAGCATCGCTTCAAGCATCACTTCAAGGCATCACTTCAAGGCATCACTTCAAGGCATCACTTCAAGGCATCACTTCAAGCATCGCTTCAAGCATCACTTCAAGGCATCACTTCAAGGCATCACTTCAAGCATCACTTCAAGCATCACTTCAAGGCATCACTTCAAGCATCGCTTCAAGCATCACATCAAGGCATCACTTCAAGGCATCACTTCAAGGCATCACTTCAAGCATCGCTTCAAGCATCACTTCAAGGCATCACTTCAAGGCATCACTTCAAGCATCGCTTCAAGCATCACTTCAAGGCATCACTTCAAGGCATCAATTCAAGGCATCACTTCAAGGCATCACTTCAAGGCATCACTTCAAGCATCGCTTCAAGCATCACTTCAAGGCATCACTTCAAGGCATCACTTCAAGCATCGCTTCAAGCATCACTTCAAGGCATCACTTCAAGGCATCACTTCAAGGCATCACTTCAAGGCATCACTTCAAGCATCGCTTCAAGCATCACTTCAAGGCATCACTTCAAGGCATCACTTCAAGCATCGCTTCAAGCATCACTTCAAGGCATCACTTCAAGGCATCACTTCAAGGCATCACTTCAAGGCATCACTTCAAGCATCGCTTCAAGCATCACTTCAAGGCATCACTTCAAGGCATCACTTCAAGCATCGCTTCAAGCATCACTTCAAGGTATCACTTCAAGGCATCACTTCAAGGCATCACTTCAAGCATCGCTTCAAGCATCACTTCAAGGCATCACTTCAAGGCATCACTTCAAGCATCACTTCAAGGCATCACTTCAAGGCATCACTTCAAGGCATCACTTCAAGGCATCACTTCAAGGCATCACTTCAAGGCATCACTTCAAGGCATCGCTTCAAGCATCACTTCAAGCATCACTTCAAGGCATCACTTCAAGGCATCACTTCAAGCATCACTTCAAGGCATCACTTCAAGCATCACTTCAAGGCATCACTTCAAGGCATCACTTCAAGCATCGCTTCAAGCATCACTTCAAGGCATCACTTCAAGGCATCACTTCAAGCATCGCTTCAAGCATCGCTTCAAGGCATCACTTCAAGGCATCACTTCAAGGCATCACTTCAAGGCATCACTTCAAGGCATCACTTCAAGCATCGCTTCAAGCATCACTTCAAGGCATCACTTCAAGGCATCACTTCAAGCATCACTTCAAGGCATCACTTCAAGGCATCACTTCAAGGCATCACTTCAAGCATCACTTCAAGGCATCACTTCAAGGCATCACTTCAAGGCATCACTTCAAGGCATCACTTCAAGGCATCACTTCAAGCATCACTTCAAGGCATCACTTCAAGGCATCACTTCAAGGCATCACTTCAAGCATCACTTCAAGGCATCACTTCAAGGCATCACTTCAAGGCATCACTTCAAGGCATCACTTCAAGGCATCACTTCAAGGCATCACTTCAAGCATCACTTCAAGGCATCACTTCAAGGCATCACTTCAAGCATCGCTTCAAGGCATCACTTCAAGCATCGCTTCAAGCATCACTTCAAGGCATCACTTCAAGGCATCACTTCAAGGCATCACTTCAAGGCATCACTTCAAGCATCACTTCAAGGCATCACTTCAAGGCATCACTTCAAGGCATCACTTCAAGCATCACTTCAAGGCATCACTTCAAGGCATCACTTCAAGGCATCACTTCAAGGCATCACTTCAAGCATCACTTCAAGGCATCACTTCAAGGTATCACTTCAAGGTATCACTTCAAGGCATCACTTCAAGGCATCACTTCAAGGCATCACTTCAAGGCATCGCTTCAAGGTATCGCTTCAAGGTATCACTTCAAGGCATCACTTCAAGCATCACTTCAAGGCATCACTTCAAGGCATCACTTCAAGGCATCACTTCAAGGCATCACTTCAAGGCATCACTTCAAGCATCACTTCAAGGCATCACTTCAAGGCATCACTTCAAGGTATCACTTCAAGGCATCACTTCAAGCATCACTTCAAGGCATCACTTCAAGCATCACTTCAAGGCATCGCTTCAAGGCATCACTTCAAGGTATCACTTCAAGGTATCACTTCAAGGTATCGCTTCAAGGTATCACTTCAAGGTATCACTTCAAGCATCACTTCAAGGCATCACTTCAAGGCATCACTTCAAGCATCACTTCAAGGCATCACTTCAAGGCATCACTTCAAGCATCGCTTCAAGCATCACTTCAAGGCATCACTTCAAGCATCACTTCAAGGCATCACTTCAAGGCATCACTTCAAGGCATCACTTCAAGCATCACTTCAAGCATCACTTCAAGGCATCACTTCAAGGTATCACTTCAAGGTATCACTTCAAGGCATCACTTCAAGGCATCACTTCAAGGCATCACTTCAAGGCATCACTTCAAGGCATCACTTCAAGCATCGCTTCAAGCATCACTTCAAGGCATCACTTCAAGGCATCACTTCAAGGCATCACTTCAAGCATCACTTCAATTCATCACTTCAAGGCATCACTTCAAGGCATCACTTCAAGGCATCACTTCAAGCATCACTTCAAGGCATCACTTCAAGGCATCACTTCAAGGCATCACTTCAAGGCATCACTTCAAGCATCGCTTCAAGCATCACTTCAAGGCATCACTTCAAGGCATCACTTCAAGGCATCACTTCAAGGCATCACTTCAAGCATCACTTCAAGGCATCACTTCAAGGCATCACTTCAAGCATCACTTCAAGGCATCACTTCAAGGCATCACTTCAAGGCATCACTTCAAGGCATCACTTCAAGCATCACTTCAAGGCATCACTTCAAGCATCACTTCAAGGCATCACTTCAAGGCATCACTTCAAGCATCGCTTCAAGGCATCACTTCAAGCATCGCTTCAAGCATCACTTCTAGGCATCACTTCAAGGCATCACTTCAAGGCATCACTTCAAGGCATCACTTCAAGCATCACTTCAAGGCATCACTTCAAGGCATCACTTCAAGGCATCACTTCAAGCATCACTTCAAGGCATCACTTCAAGGCATCACTTCAAGGCATCACTTCAAGGCATCACTTCAAGCATCACTTCAAGGCATCACTTCAAGGCATCACTTCAAGGTATCACTTCAAGGTATCACTTCAAGGCATCACTTCAAGCATCATTTCAAGGCATCACTTCAAGCATCACTTCAAGGCATCGCTTCAAGGCATCACTTCAAGGTATCACTTCAAGGTATCGCTTCAAGGTATCACTTCAAGGTATCACTTCAAGGTATCACTTCAAGCATCACTTCAAGGCATCACTTCAAGGCATCACTTCAAGGCATCACTTCAAGGCATCACTTCAAGGCATCACTTCAAGGCATCTCTTCAAGGCATCACTTCAAGGTATCACTTCAAGGTATCGCTTCAAGGCATCACTTCAAGGTATCACTTCAAGGTATCACTTCAAGGTATCACTTCAAGGTATCGCTTCAAGGCATCACTTCAAGGTATCACTTCAAGGTATCGCTTCAAGGCATCACTTCAAGCATCACTTCAAGGTATCACTTCAAGGCATCACTTCAAGGCATCACTTCAAGGCATCACTTCAAGGCATCGCTTCAAGGCATCGCTTCAAGGCATCACTTCAAGGTATCACTTCAAGGTATCGCTTCAAGGCATCACTTCAAGGTATCACTTCAAGGTATCACTTCAAGGTATCACTTCAAGGCATCACTTCAAGGTATCACTTCAAGGTATCACTTCAAGCATCACTTCAAGCATCACTTCAAGCATCACTTCAAGGTATCACTTTAAGGTATCGCTTCAAGGTATCATTTCAAGGTATCACTTCAAGGTATCGCTTCAAGGCATCACTTCAAGGCATCACTTCAAGGTATCACTTCAAGGCATCTCTTCAAGGCATCACTTCAAGGCATCACTTCAAGGCATCACTTCAAGGCATCACTTCAAGGCATCACTTCAAGGTATCGCTTCAAGGCATCACTTCAAGGTATCACTTCAAGGCATCACTTCAAGGCATCACTTCAAGGTATCACTTCAAGGTATCGCTTCAAGGCATCACTTCAAGGTATCGCTTCAAGGCATCACTTCAAGGCATCACTTCAAGCATCACTTCAAGGCATCACTTCAAGGTATCGCTTCAAGGCATCACTTCAAGGCATCACTTCAGGCATCACTTCAAGGCATCACTTCAAGGCATCGCTTCAAGGCATCACTTCAAGGTATCGCTTCAAGGCATCACTTCAAGCATCACTTCAAGGCATCACTTCAAGGCATCACTTCAAGGCATCACTTCAAGGCATCACTTCAAGGCATCACTTCAAGGCATCACTTCAAGGCATCACTTCAAGGCATCACTTCAAGGCATCACTTCAAGGCATCACTTCAAGCATCACTTCAAGCATCACTTCAAGGCATCGCTTCAAGGCATCACTTCAAGGCATCGCTTCAAGGTATCGCTTCAAGGTATCACTTCAAGGCATCACTTCAAGGCATCGCTTCAAGGCATCACTTCAAGGTATCACTTCAAGGTATCACTTCAAGGCATCGCTTCAAGGCATCACTTCAAGGTATCACTTCAAGGTATCACTTCAAGGCATCGCTTCAAGCATCACTTCAAGGCATCACTTCAAGGCATCACTTCAAGGCATCACTTCAAGGTATCACTTCAAGCATCACTTCAAGCATCACTTCAAGGTATCGCTTCAAGGCATCACTTCAAGGCATCACTTCAAGGCATCACTTCAAGGCATCATTTCAAGGCATCACTTCAAGCATCACTTCAAGGCATCACTTCAAGCATCACTTCAAGCATCACTTCAAGCATCACTTCAAGGTATCGCTTCAAGGCATCACTTCAAGGCATCACTTCAAGGCATCACTTCAAGCATCACTTCAAGGCATCACTTCAAGGCATCGCTTCAAGGCATCACTTCAAGGCATCACTTCAAGGTATCGCTTCAAGGCATCACTTCAAGGTATCGCTTCAAGGCATCACTTCAAGGTATCGCTTCAAGGCATCACTTCAAGGCATCGCTTCAAGGCATCACTTCAAGGCATCACTTCAAGGCATCACTTCAAGGCATCGCTTCAAGGCATCACTTCAAGGCATCACTTCAAGGCATCACTTCAAGGCATCGCTTCAAGGCATCACTTCAAGGCATCACTTCAAGGCATCGCTTCAAGGCATCACTTCAAGGCATCACTTCAAGGTATCACTTCAAGGCATCACTTCAAGCATCACTTCAAGGCATCGCTTCAAGGCATCACTTCAAGGTATCACTTCAAGGCATCACTTCAAGGCATCACTTCAAGGCATCGCTTCAAGGCATCACTTCAAGGCATCACTTCAAGGCGTCGCTTCAAGGCATCGCTTCAAGGCATCACTTCAAGGCATCACTTCAAGGCATCACTTCAAGGCATCGCTTCAAGGCATCACTTCAAGGTATCGCTTCAAGGCATCACTTCAAGGTATCGCTTCAAGGCATCACTTCAAGGCATCACTTCAAGGCATCACTTCAAGGCATCACTTCAAGGCATCGCTTCAAGGCATCACTTCAAGGCATCGCTTCAAGGGACCACTTCAAGGCATCGCTTCAAGGGACCACTTCAAGGCATCGCTTCAAGGCATCGCTTCAAGGGACCACTTCAAGGCATCGCTTCAAGGCATCGCTTCAAAGCATCGCTTCAAGGGGCCACTTCAAGGCATCGCTTCAAGGGACCACTTCAAGGCATCGCTTCAAAGGACCACTTCAAGGCATCGCTTCAAAGGACCACTTCAAGGCATCGCTTCAAAGCATCGCTTCAAGGCATCACGTCAAGGCACCACTTCAAGGCATCGCTTCAAGGCACCACTTCAAAGCACCACTTCAAGGCATCGCTTCAAGGTACCACTTCAAGGTACTACTTGAAGGCACCACTTCAAGGCATCGCTTCAAGGCATAGCTTCAAGGTACCACATCAAGGCATCGCTTCAAGGCACCACTTCAAGGTACCACTTCAAGGCATCGCTTCAAGGTACCACTTCAAGGCACCACTTCAAGTTACCACTTCAAGGTACCACTTCAAGGCACCACTTCAAGGCACCACTTCGAGGCACCACTTCAAGGTACCACTTCAAGGTACCACTTCAAGGCACCACTTCAAGGCACCACTTCAAGGTACCTCTTCAAGGCACCACTTCAGGGCACCACTTCAAGGCACCACTTCAAGGCACCACTTCGAGGCACCACTTCAAGGCACCACTTCGAGGCACCACTTCGAGGCACCACTTCAAGGCACCACTTCAAGGCACCACTTCAAGGCACCACTTCAAGGCACCACTTCAAGGCACCACTTCAAGGCACCACTTCAAGGCACCACTTCAAGGCACCACTTCGAGGCACCACTTCGAGGCACCACTTCGAGGCACCACTTCGAGGCACCACTTCGAGGCACCACTTCGAGGCACCACTTCAAGGCACCACTTCAAGGCACCACTTCGAGGCACCACTTCGAGGCACCACTTCGAGGCACCACTTCAAGGCACCACTTCGAGGCACCACTTCAAGGCACCACTTCGAGGCACGCACCACTTCAAGGCACCACTTCAAGGCACCACTTCAAGGCACCACTTCAAGGCACCACTTCATGTATTCCTAAAGAATCAAATTCAGAACATTGAAAAATTGTCAAATATTACTTCACACAAAAAATATAACAAAATAAAAATCTGTAGAATTGGTTCAGTTGTGACGTGATGTTGTGACGTGATGTAACGTGATGTTGTGACGTGAGGTTGTGACGTGATGTGACGTGAGGTAACGTGATGTGACGTAAAGTTGAACATTGATGACGATATTGATGTGATATCCTGGAAGACTAGCATAAATCAGCAGGACAAGATAGGTCACCATCCAGATGTTCAGTACCCCTCTCCACCCTATATAACGTACATCTAACAAGATAGGTCACCATCTAGATGTTCAGTACCCCTCTCCACCCTATATAACGTACATCTAACAAGATAGGTCACCATCCAGATGTTCATTACCCCTCTCCACCCTATATAACATACATCTAACAAGATAGGTCACCATCCAGGTGTTCAGTACCCCTCTCCACCCTATATAACATACATCTAACAAGATAGGTCACCATCGAGATGTTCAGTACCCCTCTCCACCCTATATAACATACATCTAACAAGATAGGTCACCATCCAGATGTTCAGTACCCCTCTCCACCCTATATAACATACATCTAACAAGATAGGTCACCATCCAGGTGTTCAGTACCCCTCTCCACCCTATATAACATACATCTAACAAGATAGGTCACCATCCAGGTGTTCAGTACCCCTCTCCACCCTTTATAACATACATCTAACAAGATAGGTCACCATCCAGGTGTTCAGTACCCCTCTCCACCCTATATAACATACATCTAACAAGATAGGTCACCATCCAGGTGTTCAGTACCCCTCTCCACCCTATATAACATACATCTAACAAGATAGGTCACCATCCAGGTGTTCAGTACCCCTCTCCACCCTATATAACATACATCTAACAAGATAGGTCACCATCCAGATGTTCATTACCCGTCTCCACCCTATATAACATACATCTAACAAGATAGGTCACCATCCAGATGTTCATTATCCCTCTCCACCCTATATAACATACATCTAACAAGATAGGTCACCATCCAGATGTTCATTATCCCTCTCCACCCTATATAACATACATCTAACAAGATAGGTCACCATCCAGATGTTCATTATCCCTCTCCACCCTATATAACATACATCTAACAAGATAGGTCACCATCCAGATGTTCAGTATCCCTCTCCACCCTATATAACATACATCTAACAAGATAGGTCACCATCCAGATGTTCATTATCCCTCTCCACCCTATATAACATACATCTAACAAGCACAAATCTCTCACAATTAAAAAAATAAATGCCGTCTGATGCAGCACCTGCGCCTCATTCATGGAACTTTAATGTGGAAAGAATTATTAAAGTTCCGACCAGTATCGTGTGGAGAATAAGTTAAGATTCAGATGAAACTTAAAAAGTGTAACAATAGAGGGTTTGATCAGCCCAGAGAATATTGATGCTAGAACATTAAACTCTCCACACACCACTACCACCTGTACCACCTGTACCACCACTACCACCTGTACCACCTGTACCACCTGTACCACCACTACCAACTGTACCACCACTACCACCTGTACCACCTGTACCACCACTACCACCACTACCACCTGTACCACCTGTACCACCTGTACCACCACTACCACCTGTACCACCACTACTACCACTACCACCTGTACCACCACTACCACCTGTACCACCTGTACCACCACTACCACCACTTCCACCTGTACCACCACTACCACCACTACCACCTGTACCACCTGTACCACCACTACCACCTGTACCACCTGTACCACCTGTACCACCACTACCACCTGTACCACCTGTACCACCTGTACAACCACTACCACCTGTACCACTACCACCTGTACCACCTGTACCACCACTACCACCTGTACCACCTGTACCACCTGTACCACCACTACCACCTGTACCACCACTACCACCTGTACCACCTGTACCACCTGTACCACCACTACCACCTGTACCACCACTACCACCTGTACCACCTGTACCACCACTACCACCTGTACCACCTGTACCACCACTACCACCTGTACCACCTGTACCACCACTACCACCTGTACCACCTGTACCACCTGTACCACCTGTACCACCTGTACCACCACTACCACCTGTACCACCACTACCACCTGTACCACCTGTACCACCACTACCACCTGTAACACCTGTACCACCACTACCACCACTACCACCTGTACCACCACTACCACCTGTACCACCTGTACCACCACTACCACCTGTAACACCTGTACCACCACTACCACCTGTAACACCTGTACCACCTCTACCACCTGTACCACCTGTACCACCACTACCACCTGTACCACCACTACCACCTCTACCACCACTACCACCTGTACCACCACTACCACCTGTACCACCACTGCCACCACTACCACCTGTACCACCACTACCACCTGTACCACCACTACCACCTGTACCACCACTACCACCACTACCACCACTACCACCACTACCACCTGTACCACCACTACCACCTGTAACACCTGTACCACCACTACCACCTGTAACACCTGTACCACCACTACCACCTCTACCACCTCTACCACCTGTAACACCTGTAACACCTGTACCACCACTACCACCACTACCACCTGTACCACCACTACCACCTGTAACACCTGTACCACCACTACCACCTGTAACACCTGTACCACCACTACCACCTGTAACACCTGTACCACCACTACCATCTGTAACACCTGTACCACCACTACCACCTCTACCACCTGTACCACCACTACCACCTGTAACACCTGTACCACCACTACCACCTGTAACACCTGTACCACCACTACCACCTCTACCACCTGTACCACCACTACCACCTGTAACACCTGTACCACCACTACCACCACTACCACCTGTACCACCACTACCACCTGTAACACCTGTACCACCACTACCACCTGTAACACCTGTACCACCACTACCACCTGTAACACCTGTACCACCACTACCATCTGTAACACCTGTACCACCACTACCACCTCTACCACCTGTACCACCACTACCACCTGTAACACCTGTACCACCACTACCACCACTACCACCACTACCACCTCTACCACCTCTACCATCACTACCACTACCACCACTACCACCACTACCACCTCTACCACCTCTACCACCTCTACCATCACTACCACTACCACCACTACCACCTCTACCACCACTACCACCACTACCATCTCTACGACCACTACCACCACTACCACCACTACTACCTCTACCACCTCTACCACCACTACCACCTCTACCACCAATACCACCACTACCACCTCTACCACCTCTACCACCACTACCACCACGCATCACACATCACACACCACCACGCATCGCACACCACCACCACGCATCGCACACCACCACCAACACGCATCACACACCACCACCAACACGCATCACACACCACCACCAACACGCATCACACACCACCACCAACACGCATCACACACCACCACCAACACGCATCACACACCGCCACCAACACGCATCACACACCACCACCAACACGCATCACACACCACCACCAACACGCATCACACACCACCACCAACACGCATCACACACCACCACCAACACGCATCACACACCACCACCAACACGCATCACACACCACCACCAACACGCATCACACACCACCAACACGCATCACACACCACCACCAACACGCATCACACACCACTACCACCACGCATCACACACCACCACCACCACGCATCACACACCACTACCACCACGCATCACACACCACTACCACCACGCATCACACACCACTACCACCACGCATCACACACCACCACCAACACGCATCACACACCACCACCAACACGCATCACACACCACCACCAACACGCATCACACAACACCACCAACACGCATCACACACCACCACCAACACGCATCACACACCACTACCACCACGCATCACACACCACTACCACCACGCATCACACACCACTACCACCACGCATCACACACCACTACCACCACGCATCACACACCACCACCACGCATCACACACCACCAACACGCATCACACACCACCACCACCACGCATCACACACCACACATCAACACACATCACCGCAACACCACACATCACCACAACATCACACATCACAACACACATCAACACACATCACCACACATCACCGCAACACCACACATCACCACAACACTACACATCACCACAACACCACACATCACAACACACATCACCGCAACACCACACACTCACAACACTACACATCACCGCAACACCACACATCACCACACATCATAAAAGTACTTGAAAGTGTACCAAGACGCCAAATTATTAATTTTAGATAAAACTAATAGATTATTTATATGTTTGTGAGAGAATGACAGTACAGAAGCTGTTTACACTGACTTTACTGAGGCAGTTGATCAATCAGTCGTGGAGGGATAGCCTATAAAATGACTGTTAATAATTAGAGCAGGAAAATTAAGGAAATGTGTAGTGGGTTTTGTAATACATTGGACGCAGAGAAGACGATACCAGAATATGAAAAATTATACAAGTTGTCGCAGTGGAAGACATGGAGAAAATGCAAGTAGATATCAACACACTTTTCCAGTGGGCAATGATATTTAATATTGATGACAAGTTTCAGCTCAGATATGTAAAGAGTAAAGAAGTGAAAATAAGCACAGGATTCCTAACACAGGAGATCATGTGCAAGCGAAAGAAAGATGCAGAAGACGTTGTTATAATAATATTGAATGACGTGTAATTTAGAGAAGACAGTAAGGCCGCAGATGCTTGAAGAAGAGGAAGGTCAGTGGTTACACTCTTCAAATGTGCTCTCTTGTGTGGAATATTCTTCATTATTGAATGTTTTGTTCAACGTTGCAGAAATATCACAGCTGGAAAAAGTACAGAGATCGTTTACTGTCAGTATAAATCCAATAGAGCATTTAAACTATTGAGAACACATCGAAGTACTACGAATGTACTCAGTGTAGCCAAGAAGAGACATACCTGATAATATATACACAGAAGGACTCGAGAGCTGAGTCCCAAATAGCCATAACGTACTGGAGTGGGAAATAAGGAAGTGGAATAATGACCAAGTGAAAAGTAGGGGCGCCATGGGTGCAATAAGAGAACCCTGTGGCCCACCTGGTTGTGTGGCCCACCTGGTAGGTTGTGTGGCCCACCTGGTAGGTTGTGTGGCCCACCTGGTAGGTTGTGTGGCCCACCTGGTAGGTTGTGTGGCCCACCTGGTAGGTTGTGTGGCCCACCTGGTAGGTTGTGTGGCTAACCTGCACTTGTGGTGTTCACCTGTGTGATGTTATCGTCCTGTACAAGTGTACGTCGGGGACTGGTTGAACAGTCTGACTGGTAACTGGACGTGATCTGCGGGTAGAGGACCGAGCCTCTACAGTTACTTAGGTCATACTACGCAGCTGTACGTTAATGGGTAACCTTTCTAGTGTTTGCAACTTTGTGAGATAAAATCTCTCAGAAGTAGAAATGTCATTTATAAGTTGAGTAGAGTTGAGAACTGGGAGGTTACCCTCCTCCTCGACCTCACTACTAAGGCTATATTTTGTCATTATTTTTTAAGAACATAACATAAGAACGAAGGAACACTGCAGAAGGCCTACTGGCCCATGCGAGGCAGGTCCAAGTCTCCTACCGGCTTAAGCCAATGCACCCAACCTAGTCAGGTCAAGATTGAGACACTTATGCAGCATATGGGAATCTTTATTCAGGAAACGTTTCGCCACACAGTGGCTTCATCAGTCCATTACAAAGAGGAAGGCGTAAGGAGAAGTATGAGGTAATCAGTCCCTCAGCCTGAACACATCGACTCCAGGCTGAGGGACTGATTACCTCATACTTCTCCTTACGCCTTCCTCTTTGTAATGGACTGATGAAGCCACTGTGTGGCGAAACGTTTCCTGAATAAAGATTCCCATATGCTGCATAAGTGTCTCAATCTTCAACTTGTCGGTTTTTCAAACCATTCATCACAACTAGTCAGGTCAGGTCACATTGACTTAAGGGAGGAACACGGCAACCGACCTGGTAGCTCAAGCTATCAGGTCCAACTCACACCCACCCACATCCACTCATGTATTTATCCAACCTATTTTTAAAGCTACACAACGTTCTGGCCTCTATAACTGTACTCGGGAGTTTGTTCCACTCATCCACAACTCTATTACCAAACCAGTACTTTCCTATATCCTTCCTGAATCTGAATTTTTCCAACTTAAAACCATTGCTGCGAGTCCTGTCTAGGCTAGATATTTTCAGCACACTATTTACATCCCCTTTATTTATTTCTGTCTTCCATTTATACACCTCAATCATATCACCCCTAATTCTACGTCTTTCTAGAGAGTGCAGATTCAGGGCCCTTAGTCTATCCTCATAGGGAAGGTTTCTGATACATGGGATCAACTTTGTCATCCTCCTTTGTACATTTTCCAGAGAATTTATATCCATTCTGTAATACGGTGACCAAAACTGTGCAGCATAATCTAAATGAGGCCTAACCAAGGATGTATAGAGTTGAAGAACAACCTGAGGACTCCTATTATTTATGCTTCTTGATATGAAGCCAAGGATTCTATTAGCTTTATTGCGAACACTTATGCACTGTTGTCTTGGTTTCAGATTACTGCTAACCAGAACTCCTAAATCTTTTTCGCAATCCGTAATATTAAGATCTACATTATTTAGTTTATATGTGGCATGGTTATTGTCCTGTCCAACATTTAGAACTTTGCATTTGTCTATATTAAACTGCATCTGTCACTTCTCCGACCACTGCATCAGTCTATTCAAATCTTCCTGGAGTGCTCGAATGTCCTCGTCAGAATGAATTCGACGGCCTATTTTGGTGTCATCGGCAAACTTGCCGATGTCGCTCTTTATGCCCTCATCTATGTCGTTTATGTAGATTGTGAACAGCAGGGGGCCCAACACTGACCCCTGTGGAACACCGCTCGTGACGCTTCCCCACTCTGATTTCTCCCCATTTATGCAAACACTCTGCTGCCTATTTGTCAACCATGCCTCTATCCAGGAAAAAATTTCTCCTCCTATTTCATGGGCCTTAATTTTCCTCAATAGTCTCTGATGTGGGACCCTGTCAAAAGCCTTACTGAAGTCCATATACACAATATCATATTCATTACCATGATCTACCTCCTCAAATACCTTAGTGAAAAAAGTTAATAAATTCGTAAGGCAGGAACATCCCTTTGTAAAACCATGCTGAGATTCGTTGATTAATTTATGCTTTTCAAGGTGGCTACGAACTGCCTCGGCAATTATTGATTCCATAAATTTTCCCACTATGGAGGTTAGGCTTATTGGTCTATAGTTCGAAGCTAAGGACCTGTCACCTGTTTTGAAAATAGGTATCACATTTGCCATTTTCCACTTATCTGGCACCATGCCAGTTTGTAGTGATATGTTGAAAAGAGTAGCCAAAGGTGTGCTAAGCTCCTCTTTACATTCCTTTAGAACCCTTGCATACAGTTCATCAGGGCCTGGGGATTTGTTAGGTTTTAATTTATCAATTTGCCTAAGGACCATGTCACTTGTGACCCTAATCGTGCACAGTTTATTATCGTCCTGTTCTACATAATTTATCATTACTGGAATATCGCTGGTATCCTCCTGTGTAAAAACTGAGAGGAAGTATGTGTTAAAAATTCTACACATTTCCTTATCACTGTCAGTGAGCTGACCCGAGGAACTTTTGAGTGGGCCTATCTTGTCCCTGATCTTACTTCTGTATACCTGAAAGAATCCTTTTGGGTTAGTCTTCGATTCTCTTGCAACTTTAACCTCATAATCTCTTTTTGCTTTTCTAATTCCCTTTTTTATTTCTCTCTTTAACTGAATATATCGATTTCTTAATTGCCCCTCTCCTCTTTTGATTTGCCTATATATGCCTCTCTTTTGACCAGTCAGATATTTTAATCTATTGTTCATCCATTTAGGATCATTTTTGTTTGATCTGATTTCCCTATTTGGAACATAATTTGACTGAGCAGCTAGAACTATGCCCTGGAAAGCATCATATCGGCAACCATCACCACCTACCTGACCCTTAGTCAGGTCATTCCAGTTCAGCCCACCTAAGTTTTTACCTAGGATATTTGCCAGGTTACTGCATTTTTATTTTTGCATCTGTTAGAGAAGTTTGCCGTGTGTGTGTGTGTGTGTGTGTGTGTGTGTGTACTTCATGGGTCATTTGATATTAGTTCAGGAAGGACAGAAACCTTCTTGCAAGTTGCTTCTTTGAAGTGTTTGTTATTTGTTAATTATTGCAGCTAGGAGGGTGGGGGAGTGTTAGTCTGGACCTTCAGAGTGCATGACTATGGGACGTCAGTGATGGCGCTGGTGACTACTGTTAGGCTGCCTCTAATGACTTATGATGGCGTAGGTATATTCTCGTATTAATTAAATTGGTTTCTCCATACTTCATGATATAACCCAGTATTTCCTTGTATTGGGCGCAGACGTTGTTCTGGCCGTCTTTGTGACATACGTATCCGTGTTCACGTACTTTCACTTTCTT
>NC_091301.1:45840771-45903271 GCF_038502225.1 Cherax quadricarinatus
ATATTACATCTGCATTCTGATTTTCTTCCAGTGCATCCAAGGCCATGTCATAGTGATCCAGTAGTTGTGAGAGGCAGGAGCGACCTGCCCTGAACCCATGTTGCCCTGGATTGTGCAGATTTTGGGAATCCAGGTGATTTGCAATCATGCTTCTTAGCACTCTTTCAAAGATTTTTATGATGTGGGACGTCAGAGCTATTGATCTATAGTTCTTAGCTAATGCTTTGCTGCCACCTTTATGGAGTGGGGCTATATCCGTTGTTTTAAGTGACTGTGGAATTTCACCCATGTCCAAGCTCCTCCTCCATAGTGTGCTTAGGGCACACGAGAGGGGTTTCTTGCAGTTCTTAATGAAAACAGAGTTCCACGAGTCTGGGCCCGGGGCTGAGTGCATGGGCATGTTGTCAATGGCTTTTTCGAAATCTATCGGAGTTAGGGTAATGTCGGAAATCTGGCATACATTTATGGAGTTTTGAGGCTCATTCATGAAGAAATCATTTGGGTCGTCGATCCTCAGACCGATTAGTGGTAACAGGAAACACACAAGGGAGTCCTGTGGTAACAGGAAACACACAAGGGAGTCCTGTGGTAACAAGAAACACACAAGGGAGTCCTGTGGTAACAGGAAGCACACAAGGGAGTCCTGTGGTAACAGGAAGCACACAGGGGAGTCCTGTGGTAACAGGAAGCACACAGGGGAGTCCTGTGGTAACAGGAAGCACACAGGGGAGTCCTGTGGTAACAGGAAACACACAGGGGAGTCCTGTGGTAACAGGAAACACACAATGAAGTCCTGTGGTAACAGGAAACACACAAGGGAGTCCTGTGGTAACAGGAAACACACAAGGGAGTCCTGTGGTAACAGGAAACACACAAGGGAGTCCTGTGGTAACAGGAAACACACAAGGGAGTCCTGTGGTAACAGGAAACACACAAGGGAGTCCTGTGGTAACAGGAAACACACAAGGGAGTCCTGTGGTAACAGGAAACACACAAGGGAGTCCTGTGGTAACAGGAAACACACAAGGGAGTTCTGTGGTAACAGGAAACACACAAGGGAGTCCTGTGGTAACAGGAAACACACAAGGGAGTCCTGTGGTAACAGGAAACACACAAGGGAGTCCTGTGGTAACAGGAAACACACAAGGGAGTCCTGTGGTAACAGGAAACACACAAGGGAGTCCTGTGGTAACAGGAAACACACAAGGGAGTCCTGTGGTAACAGGAAACACACAAGGGAGTCCTGTGGTAACAGGAAACACACAAGGGAGTCCTGTGGTAACAGGAAACACACAAGGGAGTCCTGTGGTAACAGGAAACACACAAGGGAGTCCTGTGGTAACAGGAAACACACAAGGGAGTCCTGTGGTAACAGGAAACACACAAGGGAGTCCTGCGGTAACAGGAAACACACAAGGGAGTCCTGCGGTAACAGGAAACACACAAGGGAGTCCTGCGGTAACAGGAAACACACAAGGGAGTCCTGCGGTAACAGGAAACACACAAGGGAGTCCTGCGGTAACAGGAAACACACAAGGGAGTCCTGCGGTAACAGGAAACACACAAGGGAGTCCTGCGGTAACAGGAAACACACAAGGGAGTCCTGCGGTAACAGGAAACACACAAGGGAGTCCTGCGGTAACAGGAAACACACAAGGGAGTCCTGCGGTAACAGGAAACACACAAGGGAGTCCTGCGGTAACAGGAAACACACAAGGGAGTCCTGCGGTAACAGGAAACACACAAGGGAGTCCTGCGGTAACAGGAAACACACAAGGGAGTCCTGCGGTAACAGGAAACACACAAGGGAGTCCTGCGGTAACAGGAAACACACAAGGGAGTCCTGCGGTAACAGGAAACACACAAGGGAGTCCTGCGGTAACAGGAAACACACAAGGGAGTCCTGCGGTAACAGGAAGCACACAAGGGAGTCCTGTGGTAACAGGAAACACACAAGGGAGTCCTGCGGTAACAGGAAACACACAAGGGAGTCCTGCGGTAACAGGAAACACACAAGGGAGTCCTGCGGTAACAGGAAACACACAAGGGAGTCCTGTGGTAACAGGAAGCACACAAGGGAGTCCTGCGGTAACAGGAAACACACAAGGGAGTCCTGCGGTAACAGGAAACACACAAGGGAGTCCTGCGGTAACAGGAAACACACAAGGGAGTCCTGCGGTAACAGGAAGCACACAAGGGAGTCCTGCGGTAACAGGAAACACACAAGGGAGTCCTGTGGTAACAGGAAGCACACAAGGGAGTCCTGCGGTAACAGGAAACACACAAGGGAGTCCTGCGGTAACAGGAAACACACAAGGGAGTCCTGCGGTAACAGGAAACACACAAGGGAGTCCTGCGGTAACATGAAACACACAAGGGAGTCCTGCGGTAACAGGAAGCACACAAGGGAGTCCTGTGGTAACAGGAAACACACAAGGGAGTCCTGTGGTAACAGGAAGCACACAAGGGAGTCCTGTGGTAACAGGAAGCACACAAGGGAGTCCTGTGGTAACAGGAAACACACAAGACCAACGGACACAGAGAAATAAATTTGAAAGAGAAGTACATGGAAACAAATAATTTTGTGTAAAAGTGAATGAGAAAATTTTGGTGCCACAAGGTAGACCAAAATTTAGGGAATGTAGTAATACCAAATATAAGAAACTATACTAGTAACCCCTTTTACATTGCATCACAATTATACCAGGTACTGTCAAGAAGTTCCTGAACTGCTAGGGGAGAAAAATATAGTGTTACCCAGTCAACTAATTGAAGTTAGGTTGAAGTGCTCGGGAGACTATAAGTGATCCCAGTGATTATGTTGCTTCTCCAAACATTTCTTGAGCTCTTTTTCTAACAGCGTCTGAGACAGTTTGTAATTCTGTTTGAAACTCCAAGTCGTTAAAACCCCGCCTCTTGAGTGCCACTTTTGTTTTTGAGAGTAAGAGAGAGAGAGAGAGAGAGAGAGAGAGAGAGAGAGAGAGAGAGGGAGAGGGAGAGGGAGAGGGAGAGGGAGAGGGAGAGGAGTCAGAGGCAGCTAGATCAGGGGAGTAGCGAGGGTGGGGGACGACCGCCATGTTTTTGGACAGACAACAATGGCCTTTCTGGTGTTAAGTCAGCAGTCAGGACACAGACTGCAGCCCCTCGCTTCATGTTCACATTTGCATTCAAAATGCTGTTACACGACCCTTAAGAAATTCTCACAGCGCTTACCTGGTTACCTGGAGGTTACTTGGTTACCTGGAGGTTACCTGGTTGTACTGGATATTCTGACGATGATCTTCATGAATGACCTTCCTCACTTTTTCAGTGTTTACGTCTGTTGTTGACGTTGATAGATGACACAAGCATTCATCATCCACTACTGACGGTCGTCCAGTTTTGAAGCTAGAAAAAGTCAAAACGCTGTGTCTGACCCATTGCTTTGTCTCCAAATGCTTCCTGAAGTATTTTAACAGTTTCATTAGCCATTTTACTGAGCTTGATACAAAATTTCAGTCATACTGTTCTTTCTTTTAAAGATTACTTTCTGTTATACAAAAGTCGCAACAGTGCACCGACAATACGACAAAAAAAAAAGCCCATCTAACCTTAATGGAATGACCGACCGCTGGAAAACTTGTCTCGCTATTTTACAAAGGGTTGTTACGCCACCGTCAAATTTCTTCACTCCGGGAACTGTTTGATAGTCCCTGGCATTATAAACAAGGGATCAATAATGAAGTATGTATATATAAATATATTAGTGAACATTAAACAGGGTCGCCATAGCCCATCAACTAATCTCTTAACTTGACTCAGGAAATCGTAATGACATGATTGCAAACAAACCATACCACGGGCGGGGTTAGAACCCCCGATCAGAGAGAGTCAACACTCCAGACCGTTGCGACGGCCTGGAGTTTAGAGACTCTGATCGCGGGTTCTAACCCCGCCCGTGGTATGGTTTAACTAATCTCTTAGTAAGTCATTATTTCAACGTAGCAGGAATATGGTTATAGAAGCAAAACTGAGAATGTCGTAAATAGTGACATATAGTGAAGACAACACATTGAAGGTAGTAGCTGTGGTAATCAGGTGTTAGGCAAAGTAGCCTTATCGTGGGTGTTGTGTAAGTGTTGAGGGGAGGATTGGTCACCCTTGATACCTCCCGGTACTGCTGCCATAGCTGACAGTCCACCATGCTTATACCCAGAAGTTCACGACCGTGACACTGTCGGACGTCTCCAGAGCTCTCAGTAAGTCAGTATTTTTAGCTAAATTGTTATACCATCTGATCTGTTCCATAATACTACCTTATAAGATACAGTGAACACCCATCACTCGCCATTCATTACCCATCGCCCGTAGCACATCACACAACCACGTCCATAGCACATCACACAACCACGTCCATAGCACATCACACAACCACGTCCTACACAAGCAGTTGTCAAAATGTCTTAGGATGAAATCTGTGGAGGGTGTGAAGGAAGGTTTAAGTGTAGTGAGAGAGAGATTCACTCTGGGATGTGCTGGAGAAAATTCCATGTTTCTTGCTAGGAAGTTATTAGCACGCTTAGTTCACAAACCTCAGAAGATAAATTTATTTAAATCTGTAGGAGAGATGAAAAGCTTTAAGCACCCGTAATATAAGGATCAAGGTCCTTGGAGAACCTATCAAGTACTCATAAAAATGGGAAGAGGAATTGAAGACAGATTACATGGTGAATGATAGGCTAGAACAGTGTGGTTGAGACAGGTATGCTGATGTTTAACAGAGGAAAATAAACATTTCTTGAACTAGACAGTTAAAATGGTAAACCATCGAAACTGTAGGTAGAGGAAGATAACCAAGAAAATTCAGTAAATACTGCAGCACAACAGGGTAGCCAAGACAACCCAGAGAAGGATAGCGAAGAAAACTCACGACACGATGAAGTAAACAAGATATCATGTGTTGCAGAAAAAGATAGAAAATATTAGGTTTATGTCTGAGGTACTTGCAACTGTGAAATACAGATTTAAGTACATATGAGGTGTGGCAACATGTTGGGAAATGGGAAGTGCCACTTTGGTGAAGAGTGCCGGTGTTTACACCCGGAGATGTGCAAATCGTCATTAGAAATCAGAAAATGTTTGGACCTACATACACTGCCTCAATTTCCACGTATCGTATAAAGTGGCCTAATAAATATAAACAATAAATCTAAAAATAAATTAGGAGAAATATACTCTCTGAGGAAAGACGAAGAAACTTTGTTAGAGAAGACAGGGAATGAAGACACACGTAGTTATAGAACACACTGAATTTATTTCACACACACAACCGAAATGCCGCATTATTTTTAATAAGTTGGATACATCTGCAGTGTGCTGCTATCGTCTTGTATTTCATTGTTACACAGTGGGAACAAAAGCTAGGTACGTTTCCTTGCCGTAATCCATCATGCAGGATGAGGCTCATACAAGGTGTTGAAATCTGTCAGTCTGATCTGGGAGAGTTCAGGAGGGCAATGAGGATATCGTCAGTCATTCCAGCAAGGGTTCATCAGCTATGACAGCTTGAACGGTTTCGTTCCAGCATAGCTGGAGTTACTTTTACTTGGAAATTGCCATCTCTAATGATAATCTATCCTATCAGATTTATTCTCATTTAGGTATATTTTGTCTAAGACACGAACAACTGTGAATAGCACTCAGTTGTTTTGTACGATTGATTTCATACAGTTGCCCAAAATACTCCGAGCTCACCATATGGAGGAGAGATGGAATTTTTATGACGATATCTCCATCATCCTGGAGTGGTGGTAAGAGAAATTATGCATGAGAGACAGGAAAGACACGGGAGGGGGAAAGGTAAGGGAAATTTTGATGTTATATTATATTTGACGGAAGATAGAGGAAAGAGGGAGAGCGGAATGAAAATTTGGATGTCAACATATGTAACTACGTACATTTTATGCCTAAGAATATATTATATAGTATGGTGAAAAATTATAAATAGGAAAACCGGAACGTTTTCATGTGCTTACACGCGATGAATAAATATATGATATATAATAAATTGTTTGTGTGAGAGACTATAATAAATTGTTTGTGTGAGAGACTATAATAAATTGTTTGTGTGAGAGACTATAATAAATTTTTGTGTGAGAGACTATAATAAATTGTTTGTGTGAGAGACTATAATAAATTGTTTGTGTGAGAGACTATAATAAATTGTTTGTGTGAGAGACTATAATAAATTGTTTGTGTGAGAGACTATAATAAATTGTTGTGTGAGAGACTATAATAAATTGTTTGTGTGAGAGACTATAATAAATTGTTTGTGTGAGAGACTATAATAAATTGTTTGTGTGAGAGACTATAATAAATTGTTTGTGTGAGAGACTATAATAAATTGTTTGTGTAGTGAATTCCTGAGGATAATGAGTGTGTGTCTTTGTTACAGTTCGCCTTCATGACAGCATACAGGAGGAATCATTCCACTACCTGGTTTTCGACCTGTAAGTATATGCTAACACTTAGTTACTTATCTTACTGCCACCTCTGTTTATTATTCTCTTACTTCTTTGTAACGACCTCTTTCATGTTAGTTAACAGTTGTTAGAGGCACTTGTCGGTAGACACTTGGCGTGGTGTGTATACTCGCCTAATTGTACTCGCCTAATTGTGGTTGCAGGGCTCGATACTCCTGGCACCGCCTCTTCAATGACCGTTACTGGGTCCTCCCTGTCCCTGCTCCATGAGCTTTATCATACCTCGTCTTAAAACTATGTATGGTTCCTGCCTCCACTACATCGCTTGCCAGACTATTCCACTTCCTGACAACTCTGTGACTAAAGAAATACGTCCTAACATCCCTGTGATTCATCTGTGTCTTCAGCTTCCAATTGTGACCCCTTGTTTCTGTGTCCCATCTCTGGAACATCTTGTCTCTGTCCACCTTGTCTGTTCCACGTGTGTGTGTGTGTGTGTGTGTGTGTACGTGTGTGTGTACTCACCTAGTTGTGGTTGCAGGGGTCGAGTCATAGCTCCTGGCCCCGCCTCTTCACTGGCCGCTACTGGGTCGCTATTCCTGAACCATGAGCTTGATCATACCTCTGCTATGAAAGGTTCCTGCCTCCACTGCATCGCTTCCCAGATTATTCCTCTTCCTGACAACTCTTGTGATTGAAGAAATACTTCCTAACATCCCTGTGATTCATCTGTGTCTTCAACTTTCAACTGTGTCCCATCTCTGGAACATCCTGTCTTTGTCCACCTTGCCAGTTCCTCTCAGTATTTTGTATGTCGTTATCATGTCCCCCTATCTCTCCTGTCCTCCAGTGTCGTCAGGTTGATTTCCCTTAACCTCTCCTCATAGGACATACCTCTTAGCTCTGGGACTAGTCTTGTTGCAAACCTTTGCGCTTTCTCTAGTTTCTTTACATCCTTGGCTAGATCTGGGTTCCAAACTGGTGCTGCATACTCCAATAGGGGCCTAACGTACACACTGTACAGGGTCTTGAATGATTCCTTATTAAGATGGCGGAATGCTGTTCTTAGGTTTGCTAGGCACCCATATGTTGCAGCAGTTATTGGTTGATGTGTGCCTCAGGAGATGTTCCTGGTGTTATACTCAGCACAAGAGTTGTTTCCTCGAGTGAGGTTTATAATCTTCTTTGTCCTTCCCGAATCTTCATGACTTTGCACTTGGTGGGGTTGAACTCCAGGAGCCATTTGCTGGACCAGGCCTGCAGCCTGGTCCTCGTCCGATTGAATTCTTCTCATCAACTTTACATCATTTGCAAACGGACACTTCGGAGTCTATTCCTTCCGTCATGTTCACAAATACCAGAAACAGCACTGGTCCTAGGACTGACCCCTGTGGAACCCCACTCGTCACAGGCGCCCACTCTGACACCTCGCCTCGTCGCTGCTGTCTTCCTGACGTGTGTGTGTGTGTGTGTGTGTGTGTGTGTGTGTGTGTGTGTGTGTGTGTGTGTGTGTGTGTGTGTGTGTGTGTGTGTGTGTGTGTGTGTACTCACCGAGCTGTGTTTGCAGGTTCCGAGATCATCTGGCCTCTCCCCTTTAACCACTTTGATCGACTTCACTGATTTCTAGCCTCTTGGACCTTATCATATCTTCTCTTGAAGCTGTGTATTAATTAAGTTCGCCTCCACTACTGCCTCATCCGAGTTGTTCCGCTTTTTAATCAGCCTATGAGTTAAAGAAACACTTCTTATACATGTATGGCTCCAGTGTTTTCAGCTTCCAACTGTAACCCCTTGATCTTGGTTATCTTAATTATGACTTCCCATCTGTCCCATTATCCCTCTTAAGATTTTGTATGTCGTAAATCATGTATCCGCCTGTGGTCTCTCCAGTGTCCGCAGGTCCAGTTCCTTCAACCTCATAGTGCACCTCCCTGAGTTTTGGTACTAGTTTGGTTGCAGACCTTTGAACCTTCTGGAGTCTATTCACATGCTTCATCCATCTCGAAATCCATCCTGGTTTTCAGTTTAGAATCTCCTTCGATCAAGTGCTTAAGTATCTTTTTCCTTACTATATTCTCCAACACATTTGACAGTATGTATGCTTGAGATAACAGCCAATAGTCTAGTGCCTCTTGTCTCTCCTCAATTTTTATATATGAGGACCTCGTTTGCATTTTTTCTAGTTTTATGGCACTTGTCCTGATTGGCTGCCTATGTGGTTATGCTCCTATTCTCAGTGCCTATGTGGTTATGCTCCTATTCTCAGTGCCTATGTGGTTATGCTCCTATTCTCAGTGCCTATGTGGTTATGCTCCTATTCTCAGTGCCTATGGTATCTGGTCCTTGTTACATCCAGCTCACTTGCTATGTTCATCACTTCATTTCTTGTGTTGATGCTTTTTAGTGCCTCTCATTAAGTTTAACACCCCTAATAATTTTCCACTTTCTTATGTAAAGACATTTTTTATGAACTTTTCGCTCTTTTCACTGTCATTCTGTCACCGTCCCATCTTTTCACTGTCATTCTGTCACCGTCCCATCTTTTTTCTTAATCATTATCATCTGGTCATCAAGGTATGTATTATTATGTGGCAGTAGAGTAATTTTGGTTCTGTTTTGGCCTTCAGTGTTATATAATTTTTAAACGGCCTTTCAGACTTCCTTCTTCTTGCATAATTGAGGCTCTCCTGCTTTATTCTGGTTTACTACAGTTTGATTTTCTCTCTATTTCTTCTGAACACTCTTGCTCTTGTCCTGGTGCCTCTACATTCCTCAGTGAACAGTGGACTTTCCCTTTTATTGATTCTTTTCTTTGTTTGGTACAAATTCTTCCTTTGGTTCTTGTCACTTTATATTAACATAATTCTTTTTTGTACAGTTTCTTCCTGTAGTTCCCATTACCATTGCATTTAGAAATTTTCTCTTTACATCATTTGTTGCTAGTCCTTCCCTACATTTCCTTCTCATTCCCATTTCCACAAGGTTCTCAAAGCTTCTTAGCGCACTCAGCTCACACACTGAGATCCGGGGATCGATCCCCGGATACGGCAGGAAAAACATTAGGATATGTTTCCATAAGACAACTGGTGTCTATGCTCACCCATCAGTAAAATGGGTACCTGGGTGTTAGTCGACTGGTGTGGGTCGCATCCTGGGACAGAACTGACTTGATTTGCCCGAAATGCTCAGCATAACAAGGGGCTTTATATATAGTAGTATGTCATTGATGTCAGTTAGGCCTGTATACCTTGTACATGTACTTTGTAGACAGATATTATTATTATTATTATTAGTAGTAGTAGTAGTAGCAGCAAATAGCGCTACACAAGTAAAACTGAGGTCCAGTTTGAGTTTCTCTGGCTCATCTCTCATTCTTGTTGCTTCCTTCACATGTTGACTCTATCATTACATCTTCCACAAGTTTTTCTCTCCATGCTTCTGGTCGTGTATGGTCGCCTCCATGATCCCAGTCAATCTCCGTATAGTTGACTCTCCTAGTACTAGCAACTTTGTTCCTGGTAGCTCGCTCTCCCTACCACCTACTACAGTGTGGCTCTTATTCTCGTCGTAAACCTCTATTGGCCGTTCATG
Source organism: Cherax quadricarinatus (assembly GCF_038502225.1). NCBI lineage: Eukaryota > Metazoa > Arthropoda > Malacostraca > Decapoda > Parastacidae > Cherax > Cherax quadricarinatus. Next base: position 45,850,824 of record NC_091301.1, read on the forward strand.
TGCAGTGTTGATCACACGTTCATCATGTACAGTGTTGATCACACTTTCATCACGTACAATGTTGATTAGGCAGTATAAAGGGAGAGTAGAAGGCAGTGTAAAGGGAAAGTAGGAGACAGTATAAAGGGGGAGTAGAAGGCAGTGTAAAGGGAGAGTATAAGGCAGTGTAAAGAGAGAGAGTAGAAGGCAGTGTAAAGGGAAAGTAGGAGGCAGTATAAAGGGAGAGTAGACAGCAGTATGAAGGGAGAGTAGAAGGCAGTACGAAGGGAAGGTAGGAGGCAGTATAAGGGAGAGTAGGAGACAGTATAATGGGAGAGTAGGAGGCGGTATAAAGGGAAAGTAGGAGGCAGTGTAAAGGGAAAGTAGGAGGCAGTGTAAAGGGAGAGTAGAAGGCAGTATGAAGAGAGAGTAGGAGGCAGTACGAAGGGAAGGTAGGAGGCAGTATAAGGGAGAGTAGGAGACAGTATAAAGGGAGAGTAGGAGGCGGTATAAAGGGAAAGTAGGGGGCAGTGTAAAGGGAAAGTAGGAGGCAGTATAAGGGAGAGTAGAAACCGGTATGAAGGGAGAGTAGGAGACAGCATATAGGGAGAGTAGAAGGCAGTATGAAGGGAGAGTAGAAGGCAGTATGAAGGGAGAGTAGAAGGCAGTATGAAGGGAGAGTAGAAGGCAGTATGAAGGGAGAGTAGAAGGCAGTATGAAGGGAGAGTAGAAGGCAGTATGAAGGGAGAGTAGAAGGCAGTATGAAGGGAGAGTAGAAGGCAGTATGAAGGGAGAGTAGAAGGCAGTATGAAGGGAGAGTAGAAGGCAGTATGAAGGGAGAGTAGAAGGCAGCTGTAACATTATATTTGGTTACCTTGATATATGGATTATATATAAATGATTATTTTAATACTGTACAGAATGTAATCGGTTATATATATTAAGTTAGTGTGTGCCGTGTACATGTGATTGACATTATAAGTGATAATAGCTTAACTTTCACGTACAACAATATGTAATCAACAACAGGTATACATTATTATCCTCGTGATAATATATTCATAATGGATGCTGGACAGTGTATATATGTGTATATATGTGTATATATGTGTATATATACCAGTCATCTACGTCAACAGTTATGACAACAATGTTGATCATGAATGTTACGTAAAATGACGCAGGTGCAACTAATGTGACATTTTATTGTGGGAACGTTTCGCTCTCCAGGAGCTTTATAAAAGCTCCTAGAGAGCGAAACGTTGCCACAGTAAAATGTCATTATTTATAACTGTGCCCTTTTACATAACATATTGTCGGTAATTCTAACAACATTAATACCGGCCCGCGGGGGCGTTGACCCCCGGAACACTCTCCAGGTAAACTCCATGTAAACCACTTGTAAGATTTCAAGCAGCGCATTTTTTTAATGTGTCACTGAACATAGTTCCTTGATGTATCATTCTACCAGTGAGGTGTTGCAGATCAGTTTACCAGCTTTTGTCCCTTTAACGGGATAACAACTGTAGTTCATATATGTAAACAAAACACTTCAGTGTTGGACAGAGCATATTAAAAATTGTATTGTAATATTATGATGTTGAGAGTATTTTTTTAGTTTATGGACAGTGGGCACACAGCCACTGATAAATTTTGGTGATTCATTCCAAAATGCTTCATTTTTAATTAAAGACTTGAAGGTTATTATTAGCGGTGGAATCAAGTTGTTGTTAAATGGCAAGTTACGTCTTCCAGGTTTAGTGCAACTTGTTGATATTCCAATGCCTCGGTGACGAACTCTGGAATACTTAAGCTACTGCACTATCCAGAATATCCGAGCAACAGAGTCTAAGATCTCTGATGAACATTGAAGCAACAACACAGCGGTTCACTCCATTACGGAAGTTGCAATAGTAATATGCATTTGAGGATACGTTTGTAGGCTTTCCATTTGTCCTGAATTTGAGTATCCTTTTATGCTTATGTATCATGTATCAAAGTATTTAGAAAAAGATATAAATGGTCTGGCTTTCTGTTTTGTACTGAACTTAAGGGAATTGACCAAAAAGTTCGGTCTAGGTAAGAAATCTCTTCAGCATTCAGTTATGGGCCACAAACACATCATCCACATGAGCCATTTTCTGCTTAGATGTGTTTCAGTAAAATATTTTCAAAGAATTCTATGTACAGGTTGCTTAAATCCGGCGATAAAGGGTTACCCATCGCGATTCTTTTTTTGTGGGGGGTGGACTAAAGAACTGTTCGTTGCACATGAATTTATGGAGGCCTGGTCACAGACCGGGCCGCGGGGGCGTTGACCCCCGGAACTCTCTCCAGGTAAACTCCAGGTATGGTCTAAAATACAGTTTTATAAGCTCATTTACCGTTGATTGTCGATAAAGTAGATCATATGTAAGGCAAGTTGTCTGTAATGTTATCATTAGTACAGAACATCGAAGTTCAACTTAAAAATCTGTATTTCGCAGTTCATAAGGCGCTTAATCAGGGCTCAATCAAGTCTTGGGGAAGACTGTAGGAAGTCTTACATTATTAGCGTTTTTATATCCTTCTTGACAATATGTTAGCTTTCTCCCTTTCGTGTGCCAATATTTTGTGTGTATTCACAGCATGTTTTATTCTAAGTGGCATATTTCCTCACATCTGACGAGAACACTAGTCATACATTGCTGACATGCGCCTAAGATCATTCTGTCTTCCTTACGTGGTGTTCCGCATAATTAATCACATCCTCTTTAATTTCTTTGCATTTATTATAAATTTCGCTGTGTGGAATGTCTTGTCTCCCGTGATAGATTGCACCGACGCAGGGTTGGTTAGTGGAAGTAAAGATGGGGGGTGAGTGGGTGAAAAGGAGGGGTAGGAATGTCCTAGGTGTGGTTAGGGAGGGTATTAGAGGGAGGGGAAGGGATGGATTGGAGGAAGGGGAGGGTAATAGGGGGAAGGGGATTGGAGTAGTAGGAGAGTAGTAGAGGGAGAAGGGGTGTGTGTTGTAGCAACATATGGCAGGAACTAATGGAGAGCGGAAATGTGGGAGAGAGAGGTAGCTACTCTTACTTTTCTTGGATCAGACGTGATTACCACCCGTTCTCCAGGTACTTGTGGCCCTCCGGGTTAAGCGCTTTGCAGTAATAATAATAATAAAAATCATAATAATTATGACCAATGTCATAATGAGATAAATTTATATGTATTATCCACTTAATATTATAATCGGGGTTTCTTTAATATTAGCTAAATTAAAGATTCCACTAGTTTATAATATCTGATTTAGGAATATACCCGGGTATGATGTGTATATATATATATATCTTGAGTAATGTGTTAGGTACACCTGGCTAAGGTTTATAACAAGGTATGTCCATTGGTGGGTAGTTCGCACCGCTCTACCCTCTCCCCCTTTTGACGAGTTGATGTCATGAAAGGATTAACTGTATATGGCAGTTCACTCTCTCCGCCTTATTCTCACTTGGATAGAGAATTGTTATAGAAACTCCTGAACCAGCTTGTGGTTTATTGTGAAGTGAAGTCTGCGGACAATTATATACTGTTACCCTCGGGTTACGATGTGGCGACCAGTGTCAAGTCAAGCTTAGAACTTTGTGATATATTCCTTATGCCAGGGAGTTACTCAGTGAAAATGTTAATTCTCAATGTATGCATTTGCACTCAAGTAATGTTACTATTGAGGAAGCAGTAATATTCCTCAGATCATTATCAAGTGTAGTGGCCATATTGACATAGTCTCCAGAGGGGGTCTATGATGTACATTATATTTAAGAGTTCTCTTGTGTGAAGGAAAGTTTCTGACAGTGATATTTAATAGATATTTATGAATATCTAAAGTATTTAAACTTTTAAATAAAAAGAAACTAGAAAAGACTGAGTAACTATTATTTGTGCCTTACATTTTTAAGTTTGGAACCATATCCTCTCATTCTATGAAGTGTGTTGTTACGGAGTGCACTAACCTGGCTAAAAATTAAGATTCGAACCGTAACAAGTGGGGGGGCCTGTTTCGGGAGCTTTGAACTTCTTGACCATGGATCGTGACGTATCACAGTTGAAGGACCTGACTCCAGATACGCTGAAGACTTTACCACTACAACAATGCTGGCAAGTTGCTAGATATTTAGGAGTTTCATATAACAATCGTTATATAGCGAGTACTGTCCGTTCTATAATACAGAACATACTGTTTTCTCAGCCCTCTGACACTGTCCCGAGGTTGGACTTGCATGGCAAGACACCCTCGGAGGAATCTTTGCCCCTAGGAGTAGCTCATTTGGTGGCTTCATTTGAAGGCCTCACTTTGGGAGCAGAGGCTATGTCTCGGGACAACGTAGCACCTGATTCGTGTAATGAGAGCCCATTAGCTAGCCCTGGTCACGTGGGGGCGACCGGAGGTGGAGCTCGTCCCAAGCTTCGCCTAGAGGGGGACACTCCTCCCACTCCTCCAGTACCTTTGACTCCTCTCACACTCGAACACTTTCAACGTCTGGAACATCTTATAAAGTTGCAAACAGAGCAACTGGAATCGCAGCGCCTGCTGTATAAAGAAGTTTGAGAGGGAAAACATCAGATTCGAGAGGCAAAAAGAGGAACAAAAGAGTAAGTCGTCTGCTACTCAAACCTTGACCTTTGACCTGCACCGGGCTGCCTCATTAGTGCCCAGGTTTTGTGAAACAGACTTGGACACTTCGACACATTTGAGAATCAGGCACGAGGGATGAGATGGCCTCGTGAACATTGGGCTACCTTACTTCACACCACACTTAAGGGTAAGGCTCAATCATTTACTGCAGCTCTCCCGTATGACAAGTATGCAAATTACGAGGCAGTTAAGAAGATCATTTTAAAGGAGTATGACTTGCTTCCTGTAAGTTATCAGCGCACCTTCCGCTCTCTACGAAGACTGCCCGGTCAAACCTGGGTAGAATTTGCCCGACAAAAGGTGGCTCTAGAGCGATGGTTGAGGTCATCTGGGTGTGATACTATGGAGCGCCTGATACAGTTGATCTTGCAAGAAGAATTTCAGAACTCTCTGACGGGTGATGTACGCTCCTTTGTTATTGAACACCAGACTGCAGATGTGTTGGCCTCTGCTTCTCTAGCTGATCACTTCGAGATAACCTCTCAATTGACCAAGGAAAAAGGGTCTAGAGAGAAAGCCAGGTTATGTTCTCCTAAGTCAGCCTTTCTCTCCTAGGAAAATGGATCAGCAGACCTCCTCATTCAGCAAAAGCCTACTCGAGTGTCGTCCATAGTAATGGTAAGGAAGACCATCTTACGCGAGAGATACAGCAAGAGGAGGCCCAACTTGCTCTTATTGTCAGAAACCAGGCCATTGGAGGCGCTCATGTTTCCAATTAAGTCGAGACCGTAGGCGGTCAGGTTCTGAGACATTACCTGTACAGATGACGTCTTCCTCAAAATCGAAGTGCCTAATTCCCTCTGAGTTGTTCGCAGACAAGTTTCGGAAGCCATGTTGCCTTACTTCTTTAAGGGTAAGGCTGGTATTGCAGAGGACCAAATGGTGGACATAGTATCCTATCGGGATACGGGAAGCTACCTGACCTTACTGAGAAGAGGATTACTTCCTCTAAATGATGACACTTATATTAACCTGGATGTTCTGCTAGAAGGTTACGGTGGCACCATCACAAGAGTATCCCTTCATACGGTGTATGTGAACGTGGATTCATATCAAGGTGAAGCTGTTGTGGGCCTTTCTGAAACTGATTTTTCCATTAAGAGTGTAGATCTATTAGTGGGTAATGATTTAGGAAGAGGAAGAATTTGCCGAGAACCTTATGTTATAGAGAAGTTCTCTGGAGAGAATTACGCCATTGAAGGGTGTAAGGAAGGTCCTCGTCTATTCCCTCTTACAGCCATAACCAGGGCTCTGGCTAAGAATTTGGAACCACTGCCTACTCCTGATGAACCCTCAGATTGGGGTTTGGATGCTCTGTTCAGTGCCAGTGATCAACACGAAGTCGAAAATCAGCCTCCAAAATCCCAAGTGGTAGATTTTGCCCCATTACGGAGTAACGACTTTAATCAGGAAAATTTAGTGAAAGAACAACTTGAAGACCCGTCGTTGAAACGGGCAAGGGATCAAGCGCTTACTGAGATGGAAGCTGAGGGTAAGGAAGAACGTTTTTATTACTCTGACGGTATCCTGATGAAGAAATTTCCATCTGCTTCAGTTAATTCATGTCTCAAGCCAAAACAGCTCTTGGTTTTACCTGTCTGATTTTGGGAGTTAGCATTGGAAGTGGCACATTCTAGCCCCATGGGCGGACATTTGGGAATAAGAAAGACTTTAGGAAAATTAGCCCGATATTTCTTCTGGCCCAAGATGGATACCGTGACTGAGTACTTGAGAAACTGTGCTATTTGCCAGCTCATTGGAAAGCCTGCACAAAAACCTCCTGCACCCCTCTTACCTATTGCCATAGAAGGCGAACCCTTCTCTCGGCTCGTAATAAACTGTGTGGGACCTCTCCCAAAAACTAGGCTTGGCAATCAATATCTCCTTACTATAATGGATACGACTACTCCGTATCCAGAGGCTGTGCCCCTTCGCAAGATTAGTGCCAAGGCTATTGTGAGAGTCCTATTTAGATTCTTCACACAGTTCGGATTCCCTAATTAGATTCAATCTGACAGAGGGACGAATTTCACATCAAAGATTTTCCGTGAAGCTATGCCCAAGGTCGGAGTTAAACCCATTGTTTCAACAGTATATAGACCCCAAACCCAGGGTGTTATAGAGGTTTCACCACACCCTGAAGATCATGATGAGGGCATACTGTGAGCAGTTCTCAACAGACTGGGATGAAGGTATTCCTTTCCTCCTCCTTGCCTTAAGAGAGAGCGAACAGGAGAGTTTAGGATGTAGTCCTTTTGAACTCATTTATGGTCATGCGGTCCGAGGACCGTTAGTAATGCTAAAGGACGTATGGTCTGGGAAAGTGGAGCCGCCTTTATGTTTATCCCCCATGGCAATGCAAGAACACTTGGCTTTTACTCGGCAATTGGCAGCTGACAACCTCAGACAAGCTCAAAACCGTATGAAACAGTTATGACAAGACTGCTGTGGAGCGTTCATTAAATGTGGGAGACAGTGTTAGCTTTAAAGCCGGTGCCAGGCCATACCTTGCAACCCAAGTATGAGGGTCCAATGGAGGTGATTAAGAAGCTGAGTAAGGTAAATGTGGTAAGAACACCAGGAAGAAGAAAGTCGACCCGAACTTACCATATAAATCAACTAGAGAAATACTACGAAGGACTTGTCCCTGTGGCTGTGGTGAGGTCACAAGAAGGTGACTCAAGTAAGGAAGATTGTTCATGTGGAGTAGAGATAAGACTTAAAAACTCGGAAATAATGGAAACCTTAGATGATTATCTCGGTAACTTAGAAAAGGAAAGATCAAGTGAAATACAAGACTTTATTTCCACTTATAGAAGTCTCTTTGGAGATATCCCCAGACAGTGCGCCATGGGGGTCCACGGTGTGGACGTGCAAAGAGCTGCTCCGATTAAACAAGCTCCGTATAGAGTTAGCCCAGTAAAGAATAAAGCTCTGCAGGAGGAAATAAGTTTCTTGTTCAGTCATGGTTTGATTGAACATAGCAAAAGCCCTTGGGCTTCACCGTGTGTCCTTGTACCTAAGTCGGATGGTTCATTTAGGATGTGTACCGACTATCAGAAAGTAAATTCCCTAATAGTGCCTGACGGATTCCCCCTTCCTAGGGTTGACCTAATAGACAGCGTTGCCAGTGCTAAGTATGCCAGTCGTTTGGACCTCCTGCGTGGTTATCAAGAAGTGCCGTTATCGCCTCGAGCGCAGGAGATTTCTTCTTTCACCGTGCCTGGAGGCCTGTTTAACTACAGGGTGATGCCCTTCGGGCTCTGCAATGCAGCCTCAACCTTCCAGAGGCTTATGAATCGGCTAACATACGACTTGGAAGGAACGGAAGCCTACCTAGATGATCTGGTAGTATTCAGCGATGACTGGCCTCAACACCTGATTCGGCTGGAAGCGCTCTTGAAAAGGCTAGATGAACACCATTTTACCGTCAACCTTGCTAAGTGTGAGTTTGGTCAGGCCCGGATAAAATATCTGGGATTTAACATAGGGCAAGGCACGGTTGCCCCCGTTAATGCAAAGATTCATGCTATTATGGATTTTCCTGCTCCGCAAGACAAAGGTGTACAGAGGTTTCTAGGGATGGCCGGTTACTACCGCCGGTTTTGCCCTAATTTTTCGCAAGTGGCAGCACCGCTGTTTGAACTTAAAAGTTCTAAAGTTCCTTTTTAAATGGACGACTACAAGTGAGTTAGCCTTTACTCGTCTAAAGCGTCTACTTGGTTCCTCTCCAGTTGTACAGAGTCCGGTGTTCGACGCTCCCTTTACTTTACAAGTGGATGCCAGCGAGTATGCAGTCTGTGCTGTTCTTCTACAACCTTCCTCCTCTTCTGATCTTTTACACCCAGTCTGTTATTTTTCTGCAAAATTGAAACCCCATCAATTAAGTTATGCAACCGTTGAAAAGGAGGCACTAGCATTGGTCTTAGCCTTGGAACACTTTGAGGTCTATCTCGGGACTACCCCTCATAAAATTAGAGTAAAAACAGATCATAATCCCTTAACCTTTTCAAACACCATGAAGGTTAAGAATGCTAGAATACAAAGATGGTCCCTTAGGATACAACCTTTTTCTATAAGTATTAACCATATTAGAGGAGCTGATAATGTGATTGCTGACACTGTCCCGTCCTTAAGACATGTAATTAAATTTGAGTCTACAAAAGAGGATTTATAGTACATTTTTATAGATATGTATTTATTTAATGCATTTTTTAATGCTATATGTTTACTTGGTCATCTGATTCTTGTAACCACTGAGGAGACCTGTCACGTAAGCCACCATATGGTATCCAGAACTTATTTCTGCGGTGGCAGTCTCCTGTTGTCTTACCCTGACTTCTCCTGCTACCAATGGTCACTTAAGGCCTCTTTATTAGAAACGCCTCTTCTACCAGAAGCTCTGGTTACGTGGTGTCTACACATACGTGGTTTGGCGACACAAGACTTTTAATTTTCTTGTTGGAGAAGCAACATTTGTCATCAGGGTCTTTGTCAGAGGAATGACATGTATTATGGTTTATATTCTATTTTTGAAGTCCTCTTTTACAGCGAAGTTTAGTCCCTGAAAGGGGGGGGGGTTATGACCAAGGTCATAATGAGATTAATTTATATGTATTATCCACTTAATATTATAATCGGGGTTTCTTTAATATTAGCTAAATTAAAGATTCCACTAGTTTATAATATCTGATTTAGGAATATACCCGGGTATGATGTGTATATATATATATATATATCTCGAGTAATGTGTTAGGTACACCTGGCTAAGGTTTATAACAAGGTATGTCCATTGGTGGGTAGTTCGCACCGCTCTACCCTCTCCCCCTTTTGACGAGTTGATGTCATGAAAGGATTAACTGTATATGGCAGTTCACTCTCTCCGCCTTATTCTCACTTGGATAGAGAATTGTTATAGAAACTCCTGAACCAGCTTGTGGTTTATTGTGAAGTGAAGTCTGCGGACAATTATATACTGTTACCCTCGGGTTACGATGTGGCGACCAGTGTCAAGTCAAGCTTAGAACTTTGTGATATATTCCTTATGCCAGGGAGTTACTCAGTGAAAATGTTAATTCTCAATGTATGTATTTGCACTCAAGTAATGTTACTATTGAGGAAGCAGTAATATTCCTCAGATCATTATCAAGTGTAGTGGCCATATTGACATAGTCTCCAGAGGGGGTCTATGATGTACATTATATTTAAGAGTTCTCTTGTGTGAAGGAAAGTTTCTGACAGTGATATTTAATAGATATTTATGAATATCTAAAGTATTTAAACTTTTAAATAAAAAGAAACTAGAAAAGACTGAGTAACTATTATTTGTGCCTTACATTTCTAAGTTTGGAACCATATCCTCTCATTCTATGAAGTGTGTTGTTACGGAGTGCACTAACCTGGCTAAAGATTAAGATTCGAACCGTAACAATAATCCATAGAGTGTAACCTGCCATGGCTGGGGTGCACCAGCTGTGGCTCAGTGTACATCAGTTGGTCCGTCACTGCTAACATTATTTGTTTACCTTAGCTTTGACCTCCATCCTGCTGAGTGATACGCGGGAGTCAAGTCTTAGTTCCTGGTCCCATCTCTCAAACTATTATCAAGCAGCACTAATGATACATTCCCGTTGCTGTCCTGACTCAACCTTTCCACAAGGTCCCCTAACCCATGTTCCTCACTTTACAAATCTGAGCATTGTGGACGTCATAATCGTGTCTGCTCTTATCTATTCTCATCTACTTATCTCTCTCTTCACACTTCGGTATGCTCATCTTCACGATGGATCTGCTTACAAACTGTTGAATTTCTCGACGTACAGAACAAGTTTGAGCTGGTGTAAGCTCATTGGTGGCTATGTATACAATAGTCCTGATATGAAGAGTGCGTCCTAAACCATTTATAAGTGGTTGAATAAACTACATGTATAACACGGAGGTATCATTACAATAATGGAATACAATACTGACAAGATGAGGAATTAAACACATTTATTGTACCTGCATATCTTTATTTGAAGTAGATTCGCAAACCAGTGGATTTTTCACTTCAAAACTGAGATATAGGAGAATGGTACATGATGGGACGTGCAGCACTACGTACACAAGAGTGGTCAGTCGTGCAGCACTACGTACAGAAGGCAACGGACATAACTGGTCAGTCGTGCAGCACTACGTACAGAAGACAATGGCCAGTAGTGGTCAGTCGTGCAGCACTACGTACAGAAGGCAACGGACATAACTGGTCAGTCGTGCAGCACTATGTACTAAAGACAATGGTCAGTAGTGGTCAGTCGTGCAGCACTACGTACAGAAGACAATGGTCAGTAGTGGTCAGTCGTTTAGTTTAGAAGTCGGTGTTTGGGTACTTGGTCGTGATATCTAGTTATCTTGCCAGTATCCTGCCTCAGTATCTAGTTATCCTGCCAGTATCCTGCCTCAGTATCTAGTTATCCTGCCAGTGTTTTACTCATACCTCAGTATCTAGTTATCCTGCCAGTGTTGTACTCATGCCTCAATATCTAGTTATCCTGCCAGTGTTGTATTCTTGCCTCAGTGTCTAGTTATCCTGCCAGTGTTGTATTCTTCCCTCAGTATCTAGTTATCCTGCCAGTGTTGTATTCTTGCCTCAGTATCTAGTAATCCTGCCAGTGTTGTATTCTTGCCTCAGTATCTAGTTATCCTGCCGGTGTTGTACTCATACCTCAGTATCTAGTTATCCTGCCAGTGTTGTACTCATGACTCAGTATCTAGTTATCCTGCCAGTGTTGTACTCATGCCTCAGTATCTAGCTATCCTGCCAGTGTTGTACTCATACCTCATTATCTAGTTATCCTGCCAGTGTTGTACTCATGCCTCAGTATGTAGTTATCCTGCCAGTGTTGTACTCATACCTCAGTATCTAGTTATCCTGCCAGTGTTGTACTCATGCCTCAGTATCTAGTTATCCCGCCAGTGTTGTATTCTTGCTTCAGTATCTAGTTATCCCGCCAGTGTTGTACTCATGCCTCAGTATCTAGTTATCCTGCCAGTGTTGTACTCATACCTCAGTATCTAGTTATCACGTCCAGTGTTGTACTCATGCCTCAGTATCTAGTTATCCTGCCAGTGTTGTACTCGTGCCTCATTATCTAGTTATCCTGCCAGTGTTGTACTCGTGCCTTAGTATCTAGTTATCCTGCCAGTGTTGTACTCATGCCTTAGTATCTAGTTATCCTGCCAGTGTTGTACTCATGCCTTAGTATCTAGTTATCCTGCCAGTGTTGTATTCTTGCCTCAGTATCTAGTTATCCTGCCAGTGTTGCACTCATGGCTCAGTATCTAGTTATCCTGCCAGTGTTGTACTCATGCCTCAGTATGTAGTTATCCTGCCAGTGTTGTACTCGTGCCTCAGTATCTAGTTATCCTGCCAGTGTTGTATTCTTGCCTCAGTATGTAGTTATCCTGCCAGTGTTGTATTCTTGCCTCAGTATCTAGTTATCCTGCCAGTGTTGTACTCACACCTCAGTATCTAGTTATCCTGCCAGTGTTGTATTCTTGCCTCAGTATCTAGTTATCCTGCCAGTGTTGTACTCATACCTCAGTATCTAGTTATCCTGCCAGTGTTGTACTCATACCTCATTATCTAGTTATCCTGCCAGTGTTGTACTCATACCTCAGTATCTAGTTATCCTGCCAGTGTTGTACTCATGCCTCAGTATCTAGTTATCACGTCCAGTGTTGTACTCATGCCTCAGTATCTAGTTATCCTGCCAGTGTTGTACCCATGCCTCAGTATCTAGTTATCTTGCCAGTGTTGTACTCGTACTTCAGTATCTAGTTATCCTGCCAGTGTTGTATTCTTGCCTCAGTATCTAGTTATCCTGCCAGTGTTGTATTCTTGCCTCAGTATCTAGTTATCTTGCCAGTGTTGTAATCGTGCCTCAGTATCTAGGTATCCTGCCAGTGTTGTATTCTTGCCTCAGTATCCAGTTATCTTGCCAGTGTTGTATTCTTGCCTCAGTATCTAGTTATCCTGCCAGTGTTGTAATCATACCTCAGTATCTAGTTATTCTGCCAGTGTTGTATTCTTGCCTCAGTATGTAGTTATCCTGCCAGTGTTGTACTCATGCCTCAGTATCTAGTTACTTTGCCAGTGTTGTATTCTTGCCTCAGTATCTAGTTATCCTGCCAGTGTTGTATTCTTGCCTCAGTATCTAGTTATCCTGCCAGTGTTGTATTCTTGCCTCAGTATCTAGTTATCCTGCCAGTGTTGTATTCTTGCCTCAGTATCTAGTTATCCTGCCAGTGTTGTATTCATGCCTCAGTATCTAGTTACTCTGCCAGTGTTGTATTCTTGCCTTATTATCTAGTTATCCTGCCAGTGTTGTACTCATGCCTCAGTATCTAGTTATCCTGCCAGTGTTGTACTCATGCCTCAGTATCTAGTTATGCCAGTGTTGTACTCATGACTCAGTATCTAGTTATCCTGCCAGTTTTGTACTCTTACCTCAGTATCTAGTTATCCTGCCAGTTTTGTACTCATACCTCAGTATCTAGTTATCGTGCCAGTGTTGTACTCATGCCTCAGTGTCTAGTTATCCTGCCAGTTTTGTACTCATACCTCAGTATCTAGTTATCGTGCCAGTGTTGTACTCATGCCTCAGTATCTAGTTATCCTGCCAGTGTTGTACTTATGCCTCAGTATCTAGTTATCCTGCCAGTATTGTACTCATGCCTCAGTATCTAGTTATCCTGCCAGTGTTGTACTCATGCCTCAGTATCTAGTTATCCTGCCAGTGTTGTACTCATGCCTCAGTATCTAGTTATGCCAGTGTTGTACTCATGACTCAGTATCTAGTTATCCTGCCAGTTTTGTACTCATACCTCAGTATCTAGTTATCGTGCCAGTGTTGTACTCATGCCTCAGTATCTAGTTATCCTGCTAGTGTTGTACTCATGCCTCGGTATCTAGTTATCCTGCCAGTGTTGTACTGATGCCTCGGTATCTAGTTATGCTGAAAGGACCCCAGTAAGAACATGTTTATTGTATTGGGATCTTGGTCACTCCAAATGACACAAGAGAATTAGAGAAGACAGTACATGTATAGTCGGGAAAATAGATCAGTGTTGAAGATCAAGTAGTGTGAGGTCATGTGATGGTCGTGTCATGTAGTAGCAGGGAATCAGTGTGTAGTAGTATTATATTCAAGGATAGTTGAGTTGGTGTACTTGCCAGATCTTTGTGGTGTTGGTAGTAGCAACTAAAAATGCATCAATACAGTGTAGCTTTTCAATGTTGGGTTCTCTGTAAATTTGCTCTGCTTTGCTCCACTTGATAAGATATTTCTATTTAGAACTCTGCAAGACTCGAGCATTTTTGGTGTCTTGGTTGCATATATTTTTGTGTTCTCGGACCCATTCTTCCTGTTTCTCTTACATAGATTTTGTTGGAAAGGATCATAGGGTGGGTCGAGAGGAGTTCCTTAGGGCTGAGTGTGTCTGCATCCGTCCTCTTCCTCTCCCTTTTTTTTTCATACTTCCTCATCTGTTCCCTTTACATCTCCATCCTGTCCTGATCCAGTAGATACGGCAATATCACGTGTCTGGCTTTCTGTCTTAGGATCCTGTTCCTGTCTGTGTCCAGAGACTTGATTGGACACAGTCATGGGAATACCTCCCGAACCTTTGAACATATTTAATTTGTTCACTATATTCTCCTGTGTATCCAATAGATATAATCTTACGTTTTTTCTCCTTCCATCTCCAGCTTCTTGTCACCCTTCAGGGGGCCGTAGGGCAAAATCTGTAATTCTTTTGTTTACCGTCCGATTTTCTCCAGTTCTGGTGCACAAGACGAAGTGTTTTCACTCTTTCTTGGAAATATTTATCAAAAATATACCTCAAACAACAACTGAGAAAAGGCTGATTTACTGAAAATGCCCTTGTGGCCAAATTTTCTCTTATATGGGACTACGTAAGGTTGTTTGGACACTTGGTGCCGAGAGAACAATGCTTATACTAATTTTTCTGTTACTCCTTTTCTCTAAATAAACTTATCTTTATTTCACAAAAAAATAGTTTGTTAGTTCCTGGAATATTGAAAAAAAAATCTGCCCTTTACTCCCACATAACTCCCAAAGTATTTGGAATATTTCCAAAATTTGTCAACCGGAAAATAGAGAAATCATTATTCTACAATTTCTGTGAGTATTATATTCCATTTAATTAAGTAGTAAAGTAATTAAGTGAATAAGTTACTTGCGAGATATCGGCCGGGAGCGCCGGCCGTTCCCCGTCTCAAAAAAAAAAAAAAAAAAAAAAAAAAAAAATCGCGTTTGTTTGGGTGTAGTTCTTAGTAAACTGATGTTTTCTAGTGCAGTTATCCTCAAAACACCGTTTTCTCTTACTCAGAGTCCAAAGAATACGACATGGAGAGGTGTAACTCAAATAATATCGAAATATTCCCGATGGTCTTTCGCCATATTATAGCCTATTTTATTCAGTCTAGAGTATATAACATGTTTGTATGTTATTTAGAGTGTTTATTATATCATATTAGATCAATTCTGATAGACAAATAAGCCGTAGAGTTGATACATAAGCGTAATAATGAGTGATTCCTGCTGGCACTCTCGGGAGCGGGAACACTGCCGAGCGTTCCCGGTTGTCTCTAAGTCTGCGGATAAGCCCCACCTACTGTTTTATGATGCCAAATAGTTATTATAGAAAGAATAATGCAAGACAAAGCGATAAAAAACAAGGAAAAAACTCCAAAAAATATACGGGCCGTGAGCAGACTCGCTTCCAACATCGCCGTCACAGCCGCTACTGCCAGCCGTACAACTAGCGAAGTGAAATTCTCATCTTTACTGACGTTCATCTGTTGACAGTAGCATCATATCTGTACCACCATCATATCACCTGTACCAGTGCTAACGAGAGGGAAACACAGGAGACTTCGTCAAATCAACAGTACAAAACTCCAAGGTTATAGGTCGGATATCCCTCAGTGCCAGTCGTGAGAAAGAAGTGAATAGTTAAACAGTCAATGTTAATGTTTTAGTAGCTGACCTATATTCAGCTGACCAGTGTACAGTGAGAGAATCAGAGCAGAAAACGCCAAATATATCTATAAACTCAAGGAAAGTCAGGTTGTAGGTGGCGTTACTCCCCTCAGTGTTTTAAAAATGGCTGAGTCAGCAAAACAGGTCAGGCAGTCAACACCACCACACAACCCCCGATAAATGGAACTGAGGGGGATTTGGAAGGATAAAACCATGGATTAAACCTTTCTGATCTACCAGAATGGAAAGGAGTTAGAAGTTAATTGGGGAAGCCAGACTGTGAAGTGAGATGGGAAGGGGAGTGTGTAATAAGGGGTTAACTGTAAGGGTTTTGTGAAGTTAAGGGAAAAGTGAGCAGTGAAGAGGGTTTTGAAGAGGAAATTTTACTAGTAATTCAGTGGTGATTGCTAAAGCAGATACTAAGTGTACTAGGGACTGGAAAAGAGAAATAAATATTATTGTATATGAGTAAAAGAGCGAAGAGTGAAAATGGCAGGCATTAGGGGGGTACAGGCTGCCATAATTATATTTATATTTCTTCTTCAATTCCATGAAGAAAGAAATCAGTCATGGGGGCTGGAAAAGGTGAATGGAGTAACAGTGCCCTGGACAGTAAAAACCCAACAGTTGCCATCCTACCAGAAAAGTAAACCTCACTATCGCCGCAAGGTATGGCAACACCGCATACCCAAACAAAAACAGTGGCACACAGCTCTTAGTGTAGCGCTCTTAAGTGGTGATATCCAAATTAATCCAGGACCTCAAACTATTGTGCAGAGGCAAAACAGACAGATAAATGACGGCGATAATGACGGTCTGGTAGCTAGGAATGATAACCTTAACTCCATATGTAATGCATACATAGGTCAATATGAGACAATACAGCCATTATTATCTCAAACACTACCAAACAGGTGCATACACTGTACTAAAGCACGCATGAAAAACAGAAAAGGCACCTTATGTAAAATGTGTAAGGGGTGGGTGCATGATGGATGTATGTACAATTATAGCAACGGTGCCAGAATTCATTTTGTGTGTAACAAATGCACTTTGGCACAGTTACCCTTTAGCAGTGATGACATTGATTTACCTAATTTTAATACAAATGACCCATTGCCATATATTGATGATTATGATTGTTTTATGAAAACAGGCCTTCACTTTATTCATGTCAATGCAAGATCACTTCTTCCTAAATCGGCAGAGATTAGGATTCTAGCTAACAAAATTAGGGCGGCAGTTATAACCATCTCTGAATCTTGGTTGGATGATACGGTGACTGACGACGAGGTCAAAATAGGTTACAATATAAAACGCTTAGATAGGAACAGAAAGGGTGGTGGAGTATGTGCCTACATTAGAAATGACTTAGCTTACAACCCAAGACCTGATTTAAATAACAATAAACTGGAGATTCTATGGTTTGAAGTGCTGCTTCCTAAGACCAAACCCATCTTAGTAGGAACTAGTTACCGCCCTCCTACCCAGGACCAGTTCTTAGAAGACTTTTCCAGAGTCTTGTCCGGAGTTGAAGACAATTGCGAGACAATAATACTGGGCGACTTCAATATCTGTTTTCAGCAGCAAAATAACGGGCTATGCAAAAGGTATAAGCAAATTCTAGGATTAAATAGTTACACTCAACTAATTAATACTCCAACCCGGATCACACAGTTCTCAGCCACCCTAATTGACCACATACTTTGTAACCGCTCTGAGAACATTAGTCAGTCAGGCGTCATTACCACAGGTCTTAGTGATCATTTCATCATTTACTGCACCAGGAAAATAACTAGGGATAGGATAGGCCTACACAGGACAATAAAAATGAGGTCAACTAGAAACTACAGTAAAGAAACACTGGTAAATAGGCTACACAATTGTGACTGGACAGCGATAACAAGTTGCACGGACGTAAACGATGCCTGGGAAAAATTCAAAACAATGTTCACTACCATCCTTGATAATATTGCACCAGTTAAAGAGGTTAGGATTAAACGAAGAACTGAACCCTGGATGACTACTGAGATATTAGATAATATGAAATTCAGAGACCAGCTGCTAAAAAGATTTAAAGCAAACAGACAGGATATTGCAGCACTAAATGAATTCCAAAGGGTGAGGAACAGAGTACAGAGACTTATAAAAGGAGCAAAGGCAAAGCACTACTGCTCAAAAATTGAAGAGTATAAGCATAACCCCAGAAAGCTCTGGCAACAACTAAAACAGTTGGGGTATAGCCATAAGCCAGTAGATAGGTCTAACATGGTACTCACTATCGATAATGAGGTATGCCACGAAACATCTAAGGTGGCAAATTGCTTTAATTCATACTACACATCTGTTGCAGCAACACTAGTAAGTAAACTACCAGCTGCATCAAATACCTTTAACACAGACTCTGATAAGTTTCAAACATACTATACCAATAAAGGGGTAACCCCAAACAGTTGTCAACTAGTAAGTGTATCTCATGACTTTATTCAAAAAGAACTAAGCAGGTTAAACCCAACTAAGAGCACAGGCCCTGATAACATCCCGTCTAAGTTCCTAAAAGATGGTGCTTCTGAACTGTCAATCCCTATTGCTCACATAATAAATCTATCAATCACCACTAATACCGTACCGGAGGGGTTCAAGGAGGCCAGAGTTACTCCTATCTTCAAGAAAAATAGTAGGTCTGATGTAAGCAACTATAGGCCTGTTAGTATACTCAGTATAATATCTAAAATTCTAGAGAGGGCGGTGTACTCTCAAGTAGTTAAGTACCTTAATGACAACAACATTCTCCATAGCTATCAATCGGGCTTTAGAAGATCCTACTCAACCGACACCTCCCTCATTAATCTGATGGATTACCTGAGAACTGAAATGTCAAAGGGGAACCTCATAGGCATGGTAACCTTAGACCTGCAAAAGGCCTTCGATACTGTCAACCACAATATATTATGTAATAAACTTCAAGCTATCGGTATAGGTTCTGTAGACTGGTTAAGTCCTACCTTAGCAACAGGAGACAAATAGTCAAAATCAACAAAACAGAATCAGAACCCCTGCCGATAACATGTGGAGTTCCCCAAGGTAGTATTCTGGGTCCCTTATTATTCTTATGTTATGTCAATGATATGCCTATCAGTGTCAAGTGCAAACTCCTACTGACACTGTTAGTGTCAGGTAAAGACCCACAAGATATTGCTAATGTTTTAACACTGGAACTGGAGTCCTGCAGCAAATGGTTAGTAGACAACAAACTATCATTACACCTAGGGAAAACTGAAGCCATTCTCTTTGGCACGAAACATAAACTGAGAAGGGTAAATAATTTTAATGTTCAATGTAATGGGGAGCCCATCACTTTGGTTTCATCAGTAAAATATTTGGGAATCCCCTTTGACCCATGCATGTCAGGAGAATTGATAGGGAACAGTGTAGTAAAGAAAGCGAATGCCAGACTGAAGTTCCTGTATAGACAAGCACAGTGTCTACCTACTGAGGCTCGCAGGACCCTATGTCTAGCCCTTATACAATGCCATATGGATTACGCTTGCTCTTCTTGGTACTCTGCCTTGACAAAAAAACTGAAAGATAGACTGCAAATCACCCAGAACAAAATCGTAAGATTCATCCTGGGGCTGGGACCAAGAGAACATGTAGGCCAGGATGAATTACAGCAGTTGGATATGCTGAATGTTGAAGACAGAGTAAAACAACTGAAGCTAAATCATGTTTATAAAATTGCTCACAAACAGTGTCCAGAATATCTTGCTGTCAATTTTGTCAAGGTTGGGAACCAAAGCAATCATAGTACTAGGGGGAGAGAGCACAACTTTGTAGTACCCACAGTCAGTGGCCAGGCTTCAAACACCTTTTATTGTACAGCAATAAAGGAATGGAACAGACTGCCCGCACATGTCAAAGCCAGTCATAGCGTGAACCAGTTCAAGAAGAGTGCCAAAAGGTGTCTGATGAATGTAGCTACAGAAAGGGAGGGGAATGATTTTCTTTTTTTTTTTTTTTTTTTTTTTTTAGCTAACATACGTGTAAATTTTACCTTATTCCTTGTAATGACCCTCGTATTGTAGATAGTCTTAATGACCTTGGTGTAGCAGATAGTCTTTTTAGTATGATAATAAGATGTTATCTTCATTGTAGAATAATAAGAAAATATTATAACCTTTATATTATAATAATAAGGTGCCCTTGTGGCTTAGCGCTTCTTTTTGATTATAATAATAATAATAAGGTAAAAGGACCCCAATGGAAATAAGTCACTCTGTCTGACTTTTTTGGGTTATCCTAGGTTCTCTACACATATGCTGCTATGTATGATAATTCTATGTAACTGTATTTGTGTATACCTGAATAAACTTACTTACTTATATAAATGACTATAATTTCTTGTAGAAACGTCGTAGAACATTCATTTTGGTACCATTGTGTTGCCAAAGAGTTGAGCTATTTTTCAGTATATATAACTCAATTTCCATATTTTTTAGATTTTTGGGTGAGCGTGCGCGGAAATTTGCCCTACGGCCCCCTTCAGCCTCTTAGCTTCCCGTACCTTTTCTGTATTCACCAATTTCCTTGCTGTTTCCTTTATCAACTTTGCCTCCAAGTTTTTTGAGAAAATCTCCAGTAGTGATTTTCCTTCTTTGTTGCTGCTCCCGTTGACTGCTCTTTTATTTTCTTCCATGGTTTCTTTAGCTTTTTCAGTTCCACCCCTAGTATTAGCCTCCTTTATTTAGCCATAATAGTGCTTTTTACCTGCTCCACAACCTCCTCCTCCTCCTTGCTTTATTGCACATTCCTCAGTTTCCTCTGAAAGGAATTGAATTTTCTTTCCCATTCATTACCCAGTTTGCTTTTCAGATCATTTTCCAGTATAAGTAGACAGTGCAACTCGCCTCCTGCACTCCACTCTGCACCTCGTGGGTTTGTCTGCTTCTCAGATTTACCATTCCAGCTAGTCAGCTAGGCCAGTATCACTTGTACATGTACTTGTAGATATAAAGATTATTATGTTCTTACACTCGTGAGTCAGTAGGCTTACGAATGTGTACTCTATTTGTGGTTGCACGAGCGATTGACAGCTGCTGGTGTATGCTCATATGTGTGCGCCTGCGCTCACGTGCGTGTGTTCGCGATCACCTATTTGAACTTGCCTATGTGGTGGCATGAGTCGAGTCTCGGCTCCTGGCCACGCCTCTTTTCTAGCCGCTACTGGGCTCTCTCTTCGCTTTGATAGCCTTATCGTACCTCTTCTTCAAACTGTGTATGAATCTTGCTTTTACTGCAGTATACAGATCGTTACACTTCGTGACTGCTCTGAGACTGAAGGAATACTTCCTAACATTCCTGTGACTCGCCTGTGTTTTCGACTTAGACCTGTGTCCTTGTGTTCCTAATTCCTGTCTCAGTACTTTGTTTATCATATCACCCCTAGTCCGTCTTTCTTGTGTGTGTGTGTACTCACCTAATTGCAGGGGTCGAGTCATAGCTCCTGGCCCCGCCTCTTCACTGGTTGCTGCTAGGTCTACTCTCTTTCTGCTCCATGAGCTTTATCATGCCTCTTAAAGTTATGTATGGATCCTGCCTCCACTACATTCTCCAGATTGTTCCACTTCCTGACAACTCTGGCTGAAGAAATACTTCCTAACTTCCCTAAGTTTTCAGCTTTCAGTTGTGATCCCTTGTTCCTGTGTCCCATCTCTGGAACATTGTCCTTATGCAGCTTGTCAATTCCTCTCAGTATTTTTGTGTTATCATGTCCCCTCTATCTCTCCTGTCTTCCAGTACTGTCAGGTTGAGTTCCCTTAACCCCCCCCCTCCTCATAGGACAAACCCCTCAGCTCCGGGACTAGTCGTGTTGCAAACCTTTGCACTTTCTCTGATTTGTTGACGTGTGTGTGTCTGTGTGTGTGTGTCTGTGTGTGTGTCTGTGTGTGTGTCTGTGTGTGTGTCTGTGTGTGTGTGTCTGTGTGTGTGTGTGTGTGTGTGTCTGTGTGTGTGTGTGTGTGTGTGTGTGTGTGTGTGTGTGTGTGTGTGTGTGTGTGTGTGTGTGTGTGTGTGTCTCTGTCTGTCTGTGTGTGTGTGTGTGTGTGTGTGTGTGTGTGTGTGTGTGTGTGTGTGTGTACGTGTGTGTACTCACCTAATTGTACTCGCCTAATTGTGGTTGCAGGGGTCGAGACTCTACTCCTGGCCCCGCCTCTTCACTGATCGCTACTGGATCCTCTCTCTCTCTCTCTCTCTCTCTCTCTCTCTCTGCTTCCTGAGCTTTGTCATACCTCTTCTTAAAACTATGTATGGTTCCTGCCTCCACTACTTCACTTGCTAGGCTATTCCACTTGCTGACAACTCTGACTGAAGAAATACTTCCTAACGTCCCTGTGACTAGTCTGAGTCTTCAGCTTCCAGTTGTGACCCCTTGTCCCTGTGTCCCCTCTCTGGAACATCCTATCTCTGTCCACCTTGTCTATTCCCCGCAGTATCTTGTATGTTGTTATCATGTCTCCCCTGACCCTTCTGTCCTCCAGTGCCGTCAGTCCGATTTCCCTTAACCTTTCCTCGTACGACATTCCCTTGAGCTCTGGGACTAGCCTTGTTGCAAACCTTTGTACTTTCTCTAATTTCTTGACGTGCTTGACCAGGTGTGGGTTCCAGACTGGTGCAGCATACTCCAGTATGGGCCTAACATACACAGTGTACAGTGTCTTGAACGATTCCTTAAGGTATTGGAACGCTATTCTCAGGTTTGCCAGGCGCCCGTGTGCTGCAGCGGTTATTTGGTTGATGTGTGCCTCCGGTGATGTGCTAGGTGTTATGGTCACCCCAAGGTCTTTCTCCCTGAGTGAGGTCTGTAGTCTTTGTCCACCTAGCCTATACTCTGTCTGCGGTCTTCTTTGCCCCTCCCCAATCTTCATGACTTTGCATTTGGCTGGATTGAATTCGAGAAGCCAGTTACTGGACCACATGTCCAGCCTGTCCAGGTCTCTTTGCAGTCCTGCCTCATCCTCTTCCGATTTAATTCTTCTCATCAACTTCACGTCATCTGCGAACAGGGACACTTCAGAGTCTATTCCTTCCATCAAGTCGTTCACATATATCAAAAATAGCACTGGTCCTAGAACTGACCCCTGTGGGACCCCGTTCGTAACAGGCGCCCACTGTGATACCTCTTCACGTACCATGACTCGTTGCTGCCTCCCTGTCAGTGCCCTCCCTTTTACATGCGCCTGATCCTCCAGCTTCTGCACTAATCTCTTGTGGGGAACTGTGTCAAAGGCCTTCCTGTAGTCTAGGAAAACGCAATCTACCCACCCCTCTCTCTCGTGTCTTACTTCTGTTACCTTGTCATAAAACTCCAGGAGGTTTGTGATACAAGATTTGCCTTCCATGAACCCATGCTGGTTTTCATTTATGATCTTGTTCCTTTCCAGGTGTTCGACCACTCTCCTCCTGATAATCTTCTCCATGACTTTGCACACAATACATGTCAGAGAGACAGGTCTGTAGTTTAGTGCCTCGTTTCTGTTTCCTTTCTTAAATATGGGGACTACATTTGCTGTCTTCCATTTCTCAGGTAGTTGCCCGGTTTCAAGGGATGTGTTGAAGATTGTGGTTAGAGGCACGCACAGCATCTCTGCTCCTTCTCTAAGGACCCATGGGGAGATGTTGTCCGGTCCCATCGCCTTTGAGGTGTCAAGGTCACTTAAGAGCTTCTTCACCTCCTCCTCAGTTGTTTGTATGTCATCCAACACTTGTTGGTATATTCCCTCTTGATGTTCCCTTCTGTGCTGTCTTCCCACAGCCCTTCCTGTCTCTACTGTAAAAACTTCCTTAAATCTTCTGTTCAGCTCCTCACATACCTCCTGATCATTTCTTGTGAGTTCTCCACCTTCTGTCCTTAATCTGATCACCTGGTCTTTGACTGTTGTCTTCCTCCTGATGTGGCTATACAACAGTTTCGGGTCAGTCTTGATTCTCGATGCTATGTCATTTTCATACTGTCGTTGGGCCTCCCTCCTTACCTGTGCGTACTCATTCCTGGCTCTGCGACTGATTTCCCTATTTTCGTGTGTTTTCTGCCTTCTGTACTTTTTCCATTTTCTATTGCATTTTGTTTTTGCCTCCTTACACCGTCGGGTAAACCAGGGGCTCGTTCTGGTCTTCCCGTTGTTACTGTTGCCCTTGGGAATAAACCTTTCCACTGCCTCCTTGCATTTTGTTGTTACATATACCATCATTTCATTTACTGGCTTTCCTGCCAGTTCTCTGTCCCACTGGACCTCCCGCAGGAAGTTCTTCAACCCTATGTAGTCCCCTCTTTTATAGTCAGGCTTTTCCCATTCAACTCCTGTTATTCTCTCCACTTGCAGCTCTACTATGTATTCAAAGCACAGAACCACGTGGTCGCTAGCTCCTAAGGGGCTCTCATGCTTTATGTCCTCAATGTCTGAGCTGCCCAGGGTGAACACAAGGTCCAATCTTGCTGGTTCATCCTCCCCTCTCACTCTGGTAGTGTCCTTAACATGTTGGTGCATGAGGTTTTCCAGCACCACGTCCAACATCCTGGCTCTCCATGTTTCGGGACCCCCATGTGGCTCCAGGTTTTCCCAGTCAATCTACCTGTGGTTGAAATCCCCCATAACTAGCAACTTTGCTCTGCTGGAGTGAGCTCTTCTTGCCACCTCAGCAAGTGTGTCCACCATTGCTCTGTTGCTCTCTTCATATTCCTCTCTTGGCCTCCTGCAGTTCTATGGTGGATTATACATCACTGCAATGACCACTTTGTGTTCCCAAGACTGAAGTGTACCTGCTATGTAGTCTCTTTCTTCCGTCTCATCTATGCCTTCCATTTTCTCGAATTTCCATCTGTTTTTTACGAGCAGAGCAACCCCACCTCCCCCCCTGCCCCTTCTATCTTTCCTCATGATGTGGTATCCTGGTGGGAAGATTGCATCTGTTATTGTCTCCATGAGTTTTGTTTCTGTAACTGCTATGATGTCTGGGGACTTCTCATTGATTCTTTCTTGCCATTCCTCATGTTTATTCGTTAATCCATCTGCATTTGTGTACCAAACCTTCAACTTCTGTTCTAATACTGTAACTGTGGTGCAGGGGGTGGAAACAGAGGGATCGGTGTGTTATGGTTGATTTGGATTGTTCAGTTGCCTTGGGGTATCGTGGCTGGAGTCCTTCTGCAGGTGTTTCTGGGGGGTGCGTTTGTCCTTCCATTTGATCCTGGGTTATTCTGCTCTCCTTTTTCATTTCCTCCCATTTCTCCTTTCGTTTTTGAACTCTTTCATTGTCTTCCTTTCATCCTGTGTTCTGTCTCGATCGAGGTACACACTCTGGAACTCCTGCTTGCCTCTCAGCCATGCTTTCTCCTGCAGGATCATGGTTCGGGTTGATTCTGCCTTGAAAATTACTTTGAGAGGCCAATTCTTTTTCTTTGTGAACCACCCAATTTTCCGAAAATTTCCCACCTGGGTCATGTCCCCCTCGCCTATCACCTTCATGATATCTTCAATAGCTTTTTTCTCCTCCTGCTTTCTTTCATCATAAGTTTCCCCTTTAGCTTCGTCTAGCCCATAGACAAACACAGATCTCTCCCTTTCCACCTCCCACTGTGACTCCCATTGCATCCTCTGATGTGTTTTAGTTCCTTCCCATGGAGTGTTCCTTCTTTCAGTCCCTTCCCTAGTTATGGCCCCTATGCTTCTTGGTTTGTCCTTCCTGCTCACCTGTTCCCGGCCCCCACAGGTATCTGGTAAGGTCTTTGCACATGTCCTAGTTCCTTCAATGTCTTCCAACCTCTCATTCTGTTCTAGTGTGCTCCCTGTCTTTGTTTTAGCCCCATGTGGGTTTGACAGGACCTCTGCATACAGTTTAGTTTCCATGCTTCCTTCAGACCTGTTGTCTGTGTTTGATGTAGCCATTGCCGATGCTACTTCTGTAATATCTTTGTCTCTGTGCTGTTTCAGATGTCTCAGGTGTGTGTGTGGGTGTGTGTGTGTGGGTGTGTGGGTGTGGGTGTGTGTGTGTGTGTGTGTGGGTGTGTGTGTGTGTGGGTGTGTGTGTGTGTGGGTATGTGTGTGTGGGTATGTGTGGGTGTGGGTGTGTGTGTGTGGGGGTATGTGTGTGTGGGTATGTGTGTGGGTGTGTGTGGGTGTGTGTGTGTGTGTGTGGGTGTGTGTGTGGGTGTGGGTGTGTGTGTGTGTGTGTGTGTGTGGGTGTGGGTGTGTGTGTGTGTGTGTGTGTGTGTGTGTGTGTGTGTGTGAGAGGGAGAGAGAGGGGGAGGGAGATAGAGGGAGATGGAGATAGAGGGGGATGGAGATAGAGGGAGATGGAGATAGAGGGAGATGGAGATAGAGGGAGATGGAGATAGAGGGAGATGGAGATAGAGGGAGATGGAGATAGAGGGAGATGGAGATAGAGGGAGATGGAGATAGAGGGAGAGAGAGAGAGAGAGAGAGGAGAGGGAGAGAGAGAGAGAGAGAGAGAGAGAGGGAGAGAGA
Source organism: Cherax quadricarinatus (assembly GCF_038502225.1). Lineage (NCBI taxonomy): Eukaryota > Metazoa > Arthropoda > Malacostraca > Decapoda > Parastacidae > Cherax > Cherax quadricarinatus. The sequence continues at coordinate 45,877,040 of NC_091301.1, forward strand.
GAGAGAGAGAGGGAGGGAGGGAGAGGGAGAGAATGAGAATGAGTAACCTTCACAATAGTGAGGTAGAGTGCTACTTCTAATATTTTTAAACACTCGTATAGTATAAATATTTTAAAAGTATCGACTGGTATCTAGTTTCTCACTGAGACCAATACTCTGCCATACCTTAATATTTTTTTCTTATTAACACTTCAGCCAATTCCCACCAAGGCAGGGTGGCCCGAAAAAGAAAAACTTTCATCATCATTCACTCCATCACTGTCTTGCCAGAAGGGTGCTTTACACTACAGTTTTTAAACTGCAACATTAACACCCCTCCTTCAGAGTGCAGATACTGTACTTCCCATCTCCAGGACTCAAGTCCGACCTGCCGGTTTCCCTGAATCCCTTCATAAATGTTACTTTGCTCACACTCCAACAGCACGTAAAGTATTAAAAACCATTTGTTTCAATTCACTCCTATCAAATACGCTCACGCATGCTTGTTGGAAGTCCAAGCGCCTCTCGCACGAAACCTCCTTTACCCCGCTCTCTCCAACCTTTCCTAGGCCGACCCCTACCCCGTCTTCCCTCCACTACAGATTTATACAGTCTCGAAGTCATTCTGTTTTGTTCCATTCTCTCTACATGTTCGAACCACCTCAACAACCCTTCCTCAACCCTCTGGACAACAGTTTTGGTAATCCCACACCTCCTCCTAACTTCCAAACTACGAATTCTCTGCATTATATTCACACCACACATTGACCTCAGACATGACATCTCCACTGCCTCCAGCCTCTTCCTCGCTGCAACATTCATCACCCATGCTTCACTCCCATGCTTCACTCCCACTTTGTGTTTGTGGGTGCCAATATCAGCAGGGTTATGTGCCAGTATCAGCAGGGGTGGTGGGTGCCAGTATCAGCAGGGGTGGATGATGCCAGTATCAGCTGGGGTCGTGGGTGCCAGTATCAGAAAGGGTGGTGCGTTCCCATATCAGCAGGGGTGGTGCGTGCCTGTATCAGTAGGGGAGGTGGGTGCCAGTATGAACAGAGCTGCTGGGTGCCAGTATCAGCAGGGGTGGTAGGTGCCAATATCAGCAGGGGTGATAGGTGCCAGTATCAGCAGAGGTGGTAGGTGCCAATATCAGCAGAGGTGGTGGGTGCCAGTATCAGCAGGGGTGGTGGGTGCCAGTATCAGCACGGGTGGTGGGTGCCAGTATCAGCAGGGGCGGTGGATGCCAGTATCAGCAGGGGTGGTGCCTGCCCGTATCAGCAGGGGTGGTGGGTGCCAGTATCAGCAGGGGTGGTGGATCCCAATATCAGCAGGGGTGGTGGGTGCCAGTATCAGCAGGGGTGGTGGGTGCCAGTATCAGCAGGGGTGGTGGGTGCCAGTATCAGCAGGGGTGGTGGGTGCCAGTATCAGCAGGGGTGGTGGGTGCCAGTATCAGCAGGAATGGTGGGTGCCAGTATCAGCAGAAGTGGTGGGTGCAAGCATCAGCAGGCGTGGTGGGTGCCAGTATCAGCAGGGGTTGTGGGTGCGAGTATGAACAGGGGTGGTGGGTGCCAGTATCAGCAGAAGTTGTTGTTGCTCCTCCTAGGAGGCATGGATGTAGTTACCCCTCCCATAGTCACTCCTGTCTCTAATTGTTTTGCTGTCCTGGGCTCAGAAGTCCCTACTCCAGCACCTCCGTCTGTTCTCACTTCTTTGTGTTCTTCCTCACGAGCCCCAGCATCGACACGACCTAGTACGACACCTCCCAATTGCCTCTCTACTTCTCAGAAGTCCAAAAAATCCCCATTACTCAAATCTCCTTTAACCCCTCCTTCCCTTCTTCCACCTCCACATTTTACCTTTCCAGTCTCTGTACCTGGTTCTCCTTCTCTCACTTGCTCTGTTACAAGTGTAACTCTCCTCCTCGTACTGGGCCTTCCTCCCCTGTCCCCTCCCAAGTTTCTTCCTCTTCTGCCACCTCCCAGGTTTCTATCTCTTCTGTCCCCTCCCACACTTCTTCTCCTGTTCCCTCCACCCTTTCATCCCCCCCTATTTTGGTGCAGTCCATTACTGTCCCTATCTTTACTCACCCTCTTCCTTCCATCTCCAATATTGTCTCCCATACAACGTCTTTGAATTCTGAAACAGTTGAAGCTATCTCAGAATATATTGCAGAGACTAAACCATCAATGGACACTAATCCACCCCCTGTTCCTTCTCTTTCCTCACCTCCATCTGCGCAACTCCTTTCTTTGCAGCGCTCTGTTCCTTCGCTACTTGAATGTTTTCCGCTGCCGCCACATGTGGACTTTTCTAACCCCTCTAGTTCATAGGTACCCTTACCTGTGGATTTCTGGTATCTTTATTGTTGCCAATAATGGCCTATTTACAGTGGAATATCTGCGGCCTCGGGGGTAATCTAGGTGAGCTTCAGATGTTGCTCTCCCAGTTTTTCCCTGTTGGTGTTTGCTTACAAGAACCAGAATTACACTCCACTCTTATCTATCCCATCTCAGGCTATAATTTATTGTATTCTTTGGATTCTTTTTCTGGTGGGACTTTTAATGAAAGTGCTCTTCTTCTACGCATTGATACTCTGTACCATCAGCTGTTTTTTCATACTTCACTGCATTACACTGCAGCCCATATCCACTTGCATAAGTGGTGTACAATTTGTTCTTTATATATCTCTCCTTCTCGGGCATTATCTATCCCGGATGTTACCTTCCTTGTTTCGTCCTTACCACCACTACTTCTGTTACTTGGCGATTTTAATGCCTATCATATCCTCTGGGGGTCTCACTGTGATTCCCGTGGCATTCAGTTGGAGGGTTTTCTCGCCTCTCTGCCCCTCCATGTTTTAAATACAGGTACTTCCACCCATTTTGATCCTTGTACTCATACTCTCTCTTGCATCAATCTCTCGGTCTGCTCTTCCTCCTCTGCACTAGACTTCACCTGGTCTGTTCTCCCCGACTTAAATGACAGCAACCATTTTCCAATCATTATTACTTCTCCTTCATATTCACCATCTCTACGTAACCCATGCTGGCAATTTGATCAAGCAAATTGGGACCTTTACTTGCAACTAACTGCTTTTAGTGAGGTTCCTTCTTCATCCTCCATTGATGAGCTTTTACATCTCTTCTTGACCTCAGTTTTAACCGCAGCTTTTCATTCTATACCCCGAACCTCAGGCAGGCATTCTCAGAAGTGCGTGCCTTGGTGGTCTCCTGCTTGTGCTCGGGCAGTGCGTTTGAAACGTGCTGCGTGGGGCAGGTACCGGTACAATAAGACCACAGAGAGGCTTCTTGATTTTAAGCAGAAGCATGCGGTCGCTTGCCGTGTCATCTGTGACACTGAACGCACTTGCTGGCGAGATTGTTTCCACCATCACCTCTGCTTCCTCTATGAGTGCAGTCTGGAAAAAAAGTATGGAAACTAAGTGGTAAATACTCTCCTGACCCAGATCCTGTTCTGCGGGTTGCTGGTGTTGATGTAGCGAACCCTCTTGTTGTTGCCATCTGGTCCGTATTTCTCAGGGGTTCCATCTATGCCCCTCGTTTCTTTCCTCAAAGTCTGCCAGAGAGTTAGCACCCTTAGACTCTTCTTCTCTCAGTGAAGAATCTTTTAATATGCATTTAACACATTCATATTTGGATGTTACAACATTTACATCAGTCAGCCCTTGCAGTTCTCTTGCAACTCTTCAATCTTATTTGGTCACAAGAAGTTCTTCTCCAGCTGTGGAAATCTGCCAGTGTTCTCCCTTTCTGCAATCCAGGTACTATGGGACATGATACCTCCCACTATCGTCCCATTGCTCTTACCAGTGCAGTTTGCAAAGTGATGGAACGTCTGGTAAATCGACGTTTAATGTGGTATTTAGAGACACACAACAGTCTCCCGACTAGTCAATATGGCTTTCGTAAGGGCCGTTCTACCATAGACCCCTTACTGAGCTTGGATACATGTGTACGTAATGCCTTTGCAAATAACCACTCAGTTATTGCCATATTTTTTGACCTGGAGGAGGTATATGACACAACTTGGAGGTATAATATTTTGGCCCAAGCCCACTCATTAGGCCTCTGAGGCAATCTACCATCCTCCCTTAAGAACTTCTTAACTGACAGACATATCTGTGTTCGGGTTAATGATATGCTCTTCCCGGACTTTGTTGAAGCTGAAGGTGTCCCCCAGGGATGTGTTCTGAGCACAACACTTTTTGTCCTTGCTATAAATGATCTGGCCTCTTCTTCCATCCAATATTTGGTCATTACTCTATGTTGATGACTTTGCTATTGCTTGTGCAGGCGCTGACTGTCACCTCATTGCAGTTTCTCTCCAGCATGCGGTCAACCGTGTTTCCAATTGGGTCACCATGCATGGGTTTAAATTTTCCAGTACTAGAATGCTCTCTCATCTCCAATCATCCTTTGTACCTCTATGGCTCACGTATCCCTGAACGTGATACGGTCAGGTTTTTAGGCCTTCTCTTTGACCGTAGGTTATCCTGGAAACCTCACATTACCTCTCAGAAGGCAACTTGTCACAACCGGCTGAACCTTCTTAAAACCTTTCCTCATCATTCATGGGGAGCTGATCGTCAAACTCTCCTTCGCCAACATTCAGCCCTCATTTTATTGAAATTCGATTATGGTGACCAGATCTATTCAGCGGCCTCTCCTGCTACTCTTTCTAGCCTTAATTCCATCCATCACCAGGGATTACATTTATGCCTTGGTGCTTTTCGCTCTTTCCTTGTTGAGAGCCTCTATGCAGACGCAAATATTCCATTGGTCCTTGTCTGATCGCCATGATGCCCATTGCCTTCGCAATGTTCACTCTCATGATCTCTGCAATCCTTCCATATATAGAATAGTCACCGATGTTAGTAGACATTCTTTGTTTGTTGCCCCTGTTTGCTCCATTCCTTTTCTCTTCACCTACATTCGCTCTTGTCTTCCCTTCAGTTACCACCTTTCTATGTTCATGTAGCATCTAACTTTTTCCTACCCCTCCTGGGAAGTTCCAGCTGTTCGAGTCTGTTCTTTCTAACTCCCTTGCGCAAAAGCCCAATTGCCTACGGTAGCTTCCCGCTCTCTTTTTCTTGACCACTTCCGCTCTCATTCTCATGCCATCGCAGTGTACACAGTTGGCTCTAAGTCTTCTGACAGCGTTGGATTCGCAGCAGTGTTTCCGGACAGTGTTGTGCAAGGGCATTTACTATCCTTGGCTTGCATTTTACTGCTTAATTGTATGCCATACTTACAGCACTTACCCATATTGCATCTATGCCTGTGTCATCATTTGTGGTTGTTTCAGACTCCCTTTGTGCTTTACAGGCTCTATGAAAATTTGATACACCTTACCCCCTAGTTCTCTGTATCCAACTTTGGTTATGCCGTATCTTTACCAAGCATAAATATATTGTTTATTGTTGGGTCCCTGGTCATGTTGATGTACAGGGCAATGAACAGGCAGACATTGCTGCACAGTCAGCAGTACATGACCTTCCAGTTTCATATGGAGGTGTTCCATTCATAGACTGTTTTGTTGTAATAGCTACCCACCTTCACACCCATTGGCAACAATGTTGGTCTGGTCTGCTCAATAAGAAACTTAATTCTATTAAACCGAGTATAGGTTACTGGCCGTCTTCTTGTCATCAGTGTCGAGATTGGGAGACTACTCTCCCCCGTCTTCACTTTGGCCACACTCATCTTACTCACGGGTATCTCATGGAGAGGCGCCCTGTTCCTCTCTGTGGGAATTGTCAGGTTCCAGGATTAGTTAGCCACATTCTGTTAGACTGCCCGCTCTATCAACGAGCACACAGAATGTACCTCCAACGTTGTCTCCGCTCTCCTGCTCTCTCTTTACCTTCCCTTCTTGCTGATGGACCCTCCTTTAATCCGGACTCTCTCATTGACTTTTTGACAACTGATTTACTCCACAAACTCTAATGATGATACCTTTAGCACTCCCCTCAGCCCTTTCTACCTCAATCTCTTGTTACCCTCTACCCCTGCACTATCCACTGCCCCGCTGTTCTCCATACCCTACTAATCATCCCTCTCCCTTTTGCCACCTGATACCCTCGCTTTCTTCCCTGCCCTGCAGCGTCATATAGCCCTTGTGGTTTAGCGCTTCTTTTTTATTGTAATAATAATAATGTACTTATCTAGCAGCTCTTCTCTCTTAACCTTCCCGATATCATTTCCACCAGCACTGAGACAGATAATGAGCTTGTTCCCATTACTTGACATATTATCCAACCTGTTGACTATGTCACCAACACTAGCTCCAGGGAAGTGCACACTCTCTCACCTTATTCCAATTACAGAAAGCACTCTCCATATATCTTACCCATGAGTCACCAACTACAAGAATTTGCTTACCTCTATTAGCGGGGAAGTAGTACCTTTGCCTTCACTGACCACTGAAGTACACTCATCCTCAAGTACAGAGAAGCGATTTCCTACCTTCAGATCTTTTCCCTTAACTTTCCTTAATTTGATGCTCATCCCATTACTGGGAATCACTGGTAGCAGGTGCTGACTGCACCTCACTGCTGGTAGCCTTTTCGTCCTCCCCACCTTCAGCCTTCTCGCAACGAGTAACAGACTGCACCTCACTGCCGGCAGCTTCATTTCCCTCAGCCACTCCAGCCACCTCACTCAGTCCCAAACCCATCAAGGTGACTTAGCCTCATAATTTCCTGCTGGAGAAGTAGAACCTCCTCCTTCAACACTCCAACCTCAGATTTTAAAACACTGCAGAAGAAAGCCATGGCTTTGAAACCCTCCATACTAATCCCCAAAGCAGCTCAGGACCTGCGACCTCTCGTGACCGATCACTGACCAATAATTGTGTGTGTGTGTGTGTGTGTGTGTGTGTGTGTTCCTGGAGTTTACCTGGAGAGTGTTCCGGGGGTCAACGCCCCGCGGCCCGGTCTGTGACCAGGCCAAAACTATGGAAGGAATTCGAATGTGCTTCTAATATCTCTTAAAATGGTTCATACTAAGACTTCCCCCCTCCCTTGTGACTTTTGCCGTACCTTTGATAATTTTTTTTATGAAGTTTTGAAAGTGAGTCCAGTCCTTATTATTTATCAGCAATTGGTAACAGTTGCGGAATGCATTATCCCAGGTCTATAACTACACTTGGCATCACAATTCTTCGCCCTGTTTGGGAAAGAGTTATAGTTGTCTGATTGGTTACTTGACTTGTGCCAAGTAATCTAACTGTTGATTAGTCTCTGCAAAGACTCAGAGTAAGCATAAAAACTTACCTCTTCTAAGTAGCAGAATGCTGAAGGGTTTAATAATTGTAAGGCAGGCAAGGAACTGAATTCCAAGATGAGTTTTTGTACAAGGTAAGCTAGTTTGGAGCTCTCACCCCCCTTCCCCCCCACTCTGGTTAACATTACAAGTGGTGGTTATTCATCATTGCGAGCGAGGGCTCCTTCACTCGCACCGACATTATGCTATTGGGGTTTTAGCTGATTATTGATGGAATACAGGATGTGTGGTCGGGTGTGATGTGCCACCTGTAACTTATGTACTCGGCTCAGTTAGCAACACGGTGTTTAGTGTGTTAGGAAGTGGTTGCTATGTATTGAGAGTGCGGGCCTACACGAGCGATGGCCAAGTCATCTACATATATGGATGACCAGACACTTGCAGAAAGCACTGAAGTTCATTAATAGCTAGTTAATTACAGATAAGACATATAGTAACGTCCGGGTTGACAAAACATATGCAAAATAAAGACATCCCAGTGTTCATAAAAAATATACCCGGGCAACACCAGATTGTTCTGTTAATAATAATATATAATAATAATAATAATAATATAATAATGCTGATAGTGGCCTATGCTTCTAATAACTATCACTGCCTGGCTAGTCTATCAAAGAGTCTGCAAAATTTAATATTATTTAGGTATAGCTAAGCAATTTTCCGAGACGGAAGTCCTCCTGCCTTTTTTTTTTCTTTAGGGACCTAAATAGTGGGGATAGTTCCACATTCCTTAAGACGACTCTTAAAGGAAGTAACGTCCAGGTGTCCCATCAGTTTGTGTTCTGGTGACTCGCCTCCCGAAGCTGCTTCAACCAGCTTTATTAAAAGAAAGCTTTATTAAATGTAAACTTTATTAAAAGAAAGTCTTATTAAATATAAACTTTATTAACAAAGCTTTATTAAAAGTAAACTTTATTAAAAGAAAACTTGGTGTTCACTTTGAACTGTAAATTAGTTTACCAATTTTAAACCCTCAGCGCTGGTGTCTCTGGAAATATTTATATATTGATCTTGGGCAGTTTGGGTGCCAATTTTAAAGCAATTTTAAAGGATTGGATTTCATGAAAAATTAAAAATACTTTTTCTCTCGGGATTGTGGAGAACTTTAAATAGAATACGAATGAAAAAAGAAAACTGGGAATGGCTTTTTAAGTTTACCAAGGGTAGACTTCCTTATTTTCGGAACATCTCAGCAAAAACTTTCTTTTAATTTTGTTTTAGTTTACTTTTTGAGTGTACTGTAGGGTAAGATTCACAGGACTATTTGCATTCTCTACAACAACTGGAGAATGCATCTTTAGTCAGGTTTAAATTTTTAGAGCTGATGTAAGCTCTAATTTCAGTTTTAATAATCAAATTGATTTCTGTGAAATACCTGGATAACATTTCTTATGATCAGGAATAAGTCGCTTCACTAATGTGAAGGACACGAGAGTGATAATGTCAAGAGGATCTTATCTTCAAGGATCACAACAGTGTTATAGCCACCTCTGGGAGGAAAATGGTGGGATGGATAATGAGAACTTTCACAGGAATGCAGGTCACGGAAATGCATGAGGGAGAAGGGCTGTATTTGAATGGGATATATAGAGCATGAGTTAGTAAGGGTTATTGGATATCTTTCAGAAAGGATTGGACCAATATTTGAGTGAGAGGGGCTTGGATTTGAGAAGGACTTGCTAAGTATGACTAGTAGACCTGTTGCAGGTGTTTCTCCATTCTCACGTTCTTAAATGAATGCAGAGAAGCAGTGCAATATGCCTGTTGACCCGTAGATGAATAAGACACATATGCAATAGTTAAATATCTTTATTTCTGAAATGTTACACCTACACAGTAGCTTCTTCAGTCAAAAAAGATTTGTGTATAGTTCCGGATATGTTATTAAAGGAAACGAGTATAGATAGTGGCAGAAATCAGGTGCCAGGTTGCGATGTGGTGGTAGTGATACAACTGTGGTGAGATGGTATGGGTGTGAGAATGACCTGTCCGCATCACATTTCACCCGTCTCCAAAATAAGCAATACCCTGTTGATCAACAATTTGAGTATAGTGTAACGCCGGACTTTTGTTGGACTGTGTTACTGACAGCAATTAAGGCAGACTTTATACAGAGTGAATATTAAAATGTTATACAGTAGCGACAGGTTGATAAGTAAGATACATGTGCAACAGTTAGGTATCTTTTTTCTGAAAAATTTTGCCTACATTAGCCTCTAAATTTTCTTCCATAATGACTAACGTAGTCTCATTGAACTTCATAAGGTGTCCAACATCATCTCTGGATACACGTGTTTTGATGGTCGTCAAGGTTGTAGGCAATCTGTGCTCGCCGATTTTAATATTCAGAGATCCTGCTGTGTCCCCTACATAATGTCTTATATCCCCCACGTGGCATTATGTATACTCCTGTCCTACTGACAGAGTCTTTCTTATGCATTTGCATAAGTTTTTTTTTTTAATGGTTGAAGAGTTGATAGCTATTTTAACAAGTTTTTGTCATGTTGAAAATGTTAGTCGCCATGTCGCTGGCCGGGAGATGATGCAGCTGGGAAGCTCTGCTTCAACTGGATTGGTGTTAGTCTTGTTTAAAATCTGCTGCGCGTTTCTTGCTATCACGTATGATGTGAAGCGAGCTGAATGAAACTGCAGACTGGAAATTCTGTAAGCTCTCAGGAAGAAATTTATAGTTGCTCCTCATTTAATCCCAGTGTTATGATGGGAGAAGAACTGCAGCAGATCGTTCTTGACGGTTGACTTGTTATTAACTTTGAGAGTCCGCGTCCACCTGTGAATACAAGCTCGTCCAGAAATGGCAGTTGGTTGTCCTTCTCTAAAGTGTTGAGGATGTCGTGCACTTCATGACTTCTGGATACTATGAAAAATACTGGTTTCAAATTGGATAAGTTTAGATTTAGAAAGGATATAGGAAAGTATTGGTTTGAAAATAGGGTGGTCGATGAGTGGAATAATCTGCCTAGTGAAATTTGCACATAAGTTAATGGGGTTGTCAAAGTTTATTCCTTGGGTAGCATTGAAAATGGATTGGGTAAATATTTTAAGTGGGTTTTGGATTAAGAAGAACCTGCCTAGTATGGGCTAATAGGCCTGCTGGAGTGTTCCTCCATTCATATGTTCTTATTATCATACAAAGGATCAGTCTTGGGCCCGTTGTTGTTTATAATATATATCAATGATCTTCATGAGGGAATTACTGTTGAAATGAGCAAATTCGCCGATGACACAAAGGTAGGTAGGATAATTGATTCAAACTTGAATGTCACGGAACTTCAGGAGGATTTAGACAAACTCAGTTCATGGTCAGAAAAGTGGCAGATGCAGTTCAATGTAGATAAATGCAAGGTTCTGAAGCTCGCGAGTGTCCATAACCCTAGTACTTATCAGTTAAATAACGTAGAACTTAGCCATACAGATTGCAAAAACGATTTGGGGGTTATGGTAAGCAGCAACCTTAAACCAAGACAGCAATGCCTAAGCATACGTAATAAAGCAAACAGATTACTGGGATTTATATCTAGAAGTGTAAGCAACAGAAGTTCATCGGTTATTTTACAGCTTTATACATCATTAGTAAGGCCTCACCTAGATTATGCAGCTCAGTTCTGGTCTCCATATTACAGAATGGATATAAATTCGCTAGAAAATATCCAGCGTAGAATGAATGGTGACCTGTACTTAGCTCTGTGAAGATCTGTCCATTGTGTTCTCCATGAATCTGCATAAGATGTCCTCTCTTGAGCAACTCTACCAGCAGCTAAAAGAGGAGCTTAGGATTGCTATGCTTGAGATACGGTGACTGACAAAGGAAAACAAGAGGATTCGAAGTAATCCTCCTGTTGAGTCCTCAGGTCAAAAGAGGAACCTGGTCAATGGCCGGCCAACATGGAACGAAGCAGAAAATCAAGAAGACTGTTGGAGTAGCGGAAACAACGAAGATCCAGAAGACTGCTGTGGAGACTTCCAACCCATTTTCAGTGTTACCAGACGAATGTGTGTTGTACAATAGTCTACTTGAAACGTCGCTATGAGTACCAAGGAATCATTGGCAGAGGAGAGTGAGTTGACATCCCTTGAAACCCCAACGAAGACCATCGAAAACGTCACTACGAACTCCACCAGTGAGGGTAAGAACATTGTTTTAGTTGGGGACAGTCAAGTGAAATTTAAGGATAGGGCATTTTGTCTTAGGGACAGGAAGAGGAGGCAGAGGGTATGTTTTCCTGGGGCTGGGATGGGGGATATTGTTAGCTGTCTGGACGACATCATGAAAGGTAATGGTAGCAATCCTATTATCTGCTTCAGCGCGGGAGGCAACGATGTTGGCAGACGTAGGAGTGAAGACCTGATTAGCAGGTATAGGACAGCAATAGAGATAATTAGGAAGAAAGGTGAGAACCCTGTGATATGTGGCATTTTGTCCAGGAGAGGAGTTGGAAATGAATGGTTGTCCAGGGCAATTGGTGTCAACTGCTGGCTGGACAAACACTGTAAGGAAAATGCAGTGACATTCAGAGACAACTGGGACCTCTTCTATGGCAGAAATGACATGTATGCCAGGGATGGGGTTCACTTATCTAGGTTTGGGGTGGGGGCACTGGCTAATGCAGTGGAGGGAGCTTTTAGGTCTTTAAAATAGATATAGATAGTGGTATGGGTTTTCATGGAAAATCAATGTATTCTGAGTGTAGCGACAGTGTGAGTTTTAAGGAAACCAGTTATAGGAAGAATGAGGAAGAATTATTGGTGAACATAGGAAAGCCAATGGCATTAGGTGATAAGGAGAGTAACAAGCATAATGGAGGAACAGAAATCAGGAAGAAAAAAGAGAAGGGAGGGTTTCTGAAAATATACTAACAGTCGTAGTGCGAGAAATAAGATGGACGAATTGAGATTAATTGCAAGTGCGGGTAACATTGATGTTTTTGTCATAACTGAGATGTGGTTTAATATGAAAAATAGGGACATGCCTGCTGAATGTCACATTCAGGGTTTTAAATTGTTCCAAGTAGACAGAAATATCGGAAAGGGGGGTGGGGTGGCACTCTATGTCCGAGATCGTTTAAATTGTTGCATAAAAACTGGTATAAAGTCTGAAACACATACTGAGTCTGTTTGGGTAGAATTTTCAGAGGGGCATAAAAAATTCATTTTAGGTGTGATATACTGTCCCCCAAACTTGGACAGAGACCAAGGAAGACTACTGTGGGAGGAATGAACATTAAAATGGTATAAAATACCGACAGATTGTTAGGTAAGACACATATGCAACAGTTAGGTATCTTTATTTTGAAACGTTTCGCCTACACAGTAGGCTTCTTCAGTCGAGTACAGAAAAGTTGATAGAAGCAGAAGATACTTGAAGACGATGTAATCAGTCCATCACCCTTAAAGTTTTGAGGTGGTCAGTCCCTCAGTCTGGAGAAGAGCATTGTTCCGTTGTCTGAAACAATATGAAGTTGAAGTGACAGAATCGGGCCTTATATAGTGCCAGGAGGTGAGACGTAGGTTGATTTGGGAGGGCAGGTCCTTCTCAAACCCAGCCGTTCTCACTAGTAGAGGTTGTCGAAGTAGATGGTCTGTACCAAGATACCCTTGTGTTGCAGTGTCTGACAGAATGAACATTAAAATGGTATAAAATACCTAACTGTTGCATATGTGTCTTACTGTGGGAGGAAATTATTAAGGCCACAAGGCACGACAACGTTGTAATTCTAGGAGACTTTAACTTTAGTCAGATTGACTGGAATTTTTTGACAGGGAATTTAGAATCTAATGACTTTTTAGAAGTAGTTCAGGATTGTTTTTTGAAGCAGTATGTGACAGAACCTACAAGGGGTAATAACCTGTTTGACTTGGTTCTGGCAAACAAGGAATCACTTGTTAATAATTTAGAAATTTCAGAGGAACTTGGCACAAGTGACCACAAATCTTTAGCATTGAATGGAAGTATGATAGTAGGGATAACTCAGTAACAGTCCCAGATTTTCGCTTAGCAGATTACAATGGGCTTAGAGAACACTTATCTGTTGACTGGGGTAACGAAGAGAGCTATCAATATGAGAGTTTTCTAAACACTATACATGCTGCCCAGACAACATTTATCCTGTATAAATAAATTAGATCGAGTAGAAATGACCCAAAATGAATGAATAATAGGCTTAAATATCTTATAGGACAGAAAAAAGGAATTTATAGGCGCATTAAAAGAGGTGAGGGTCATCTTATGAATCATTATATTGACATTAAGAGGGATATTAAAAAGGGGATAAGGAAAGCTAAACGGGACTATGAAATTAAAGTTGCTAGGGAATCGAAAACTAACCCGAAAAGTTTTTTCCAGGTGTATAGAACAAAAGCTAGAGATAAGATAGGTCCCCTTAAAGATAACTCTGGACATCTTACTGACAAGGAGAATGAAATGTGCTCTATTCTTAATAATTATTTTCTCTGTTTTCACTCAGGACACTAACAATATCCCAGTAATAAATTTTTATAGTGGGCTTGAAGACGATAAATTATGCAATATCATAGTCACTAGCGAAATGGTTATCAAACACATAGACCGACTGAAGCAAAATAAATCCCTGGGCCCTGATGAACTTTTTTCTAGGGTTCTTAAAGAGTGTAAAATGGAACTTAACATAAGAACATAAGAATGTAGGAACACTGCAGAAGGCCTACTGGCCCATACGAGGCAGGTCCTTATCAAAACGACATCTACCTAAAGCTACTCAAGAAACAACTCCCGCACCCCCCAACACCAATCAAACCCAGCCCCTCCCACTCATATATTTGTCCAGTCTCTTCTTAAAGCTACCCAAGGTCCTAGCCTCTATCACCCCACTGGGAAGACTGTTCCACGCATCTACAACTCTGTTAGAAAACCAGTACTTACCTATGTCCTTTCTAAATCTAAATTTATCCAACTTAAATCCATTATTCCTGGTTCTTACCTGGTTCGACACCCTCAGTACTTTATTAATGTCTCCCTTGTTTATGCCCGTCATCCACTTATACACTTCAATGATATCTCCCCTCATTCTACGCCTCTCCAGAGAGTGGAGATTTAAGGCTTTAAGTCTATCTTCATACGGGAGGTTCCTTACACAGTAAATCATTTTAGTCATTCTTCTCTGTATGTTCTCTAATGAGTCTATGTCCATCCTGTAGTAAGGGGACCAAAACTGAGCAGCATAATCTAAATGAGGCCTCACTAGTGATGTATAGAGCTGTAAAATAACTTTTGGACTTCTGTTACTTATACTTCTTGAGATAAATCCAAGTAATCTGTTGGCCTTGTTGCGCACACTGAGGCACTGCTGTCTTGGCTTTAGATTTCTGCTTACCATGACTCCCAAGTCTTTTTCACATTCTGTATGACCAAGCTCTACTTCACCTAGATTATAGCTTCGAGGGTTATTTTCATTACCAAGGGCAAGTACCTTACACTTATCCACATTAAACTTCATCTGCCATTTCTCAGACCAAGACATTAATTTGTTCAAATCGTCCTGGAGTTCATTGATATCCTCCTCAGAGTGAATTATACGGCCTATCTTTGTATCATCAGCAAACTTACTCATGTCACTAGTAATCCCTTCATCAAGGTCATTAATGTAAATTATGAACAAGAGAGGGCCTAAAACTGATCCTTGTGGAACGCCACTAGTGACTAATCCCCATTCAGATTTCACTCCATTAATGGTAACTCTCTGCTTTCTATTGGTAAGCCATGCCTCAATCCATGCTAGAACTTTACCTCCTATACCATGAGCTGCCACTTTTCTTAAGAGTCTCTTGTGAGGTACTCTGTCGAAGGCTTTACTAAAATCCAAATAAACAATATCATATTCCTTATCACTGTCAACTGCCTCAAATGTTCTATTGAAGAACGTCAGTAAGTTTGTCAGGCAGGAACGACCTCTCGTGAATCCATGCTGAGATTCATTTATCAAGTTATGCTCTTCAAGGTGACTTCTGATAATGTCA
This sequence comes from Cherax quadricarinatus, assembly GCF_038502225.1. Lineage (NCBI taxonomy): Eukaryota > Metazoa > Arthropoda > Malacostraca > Decapoda > Parastacidae > Cherax > Cherax quadricarinatus. The sequence continues at coordinate 45,892,333 of NC_091301.1, forward strand.
GCTATAATTGATTCTAATAACTTGCCCACTATAGATGTCAGGCTTATTGGACGGTAATTTGAAGGAGTGGACTTATCCCCTGATTTGAATATAGGAACCACATTAGCCATCTTCCACATCTCTGGCACAACACTGGTAAGGATGGACGCATTGAATACACTCGTTAATGGCTGACTAAGCTCCATCTTGCATTCCTTAAGTACCCTTGAAAACAACTCATCGGGTCCCGGGGACTTATTTTGTTTCAGTTTGTCTATCTGTTTAATAACCATGTCCCTCGTGACAGTAATATTAGTTAACTTAAATTCATCAGGAACTAAATAATTGTTAATTATTGGAATCTCATTTACATCTTCCTGTGTAAAAACTGACAAAAAATAGTCATTAAATAAGGAACACATTTCCAGTTCATTATCCGTCAGCTGTCCATTCCCAGATTTCAGAGGTCCTACTTTTTCCTTCACCTTCGTCCTATACACTTGAAAGAACCCCTTTGGATTAGTCTTTGATTCATTAGCGACTCTAATTTCATAGTCACGTTTAGCCTTTCTAATCGCCTTTTTTACTTCTCTTTTAAGCTGAACATATTGGTCAGTAAGGTTAACCTCTCCTCTTCTGATGCGCCTATAAATTCCCCTTTTCTCCCCTAATAGATGCTTTAACCTCCTGTTAACCCATTTGGGATCGTTATTATTAGACCTAATTTCTCTCTGGGGAATGTATATACTCTGGGCACTGTGTACATTATTAAGAAAACAATCATAAAAGCAGATCCCTTCATATTCATAAGTATGATTATCGTCAATAAAATCATTAGCTAGATAACCCCAATCAAGATTAGACAGATGTTCCCTAAGTCCATTATAATCGGCAGAACGAAAATCGGGGATTTTTACTGTATTATCATTATTCTTGCATTCCCAATTAATGCTAAAGGTGATGGATTTGTGATCACTTGCGCCAAGCTCTTCAGTGATCTCCAGATTATTCACTAGTGTTTCCTTATTTGACAAGACTAGGTCTAGCAAATTATTACCCCTGGTAGGTTCAGTTACACTCTGTTTCAGAAAACAGTCCTGAACTGTTTCCATGAAGTCTCTGGACTCTAGATTACCTGTCAAAGAATTCCAGTCAATTTGGCTAAAGTTAAAGTCCCCTACTATGACTACGTTACTGTGTCCAGAAGCCCTAACAATTTCGTCCCAAAGAAGTCTCCCTCTATCGTGATCCAAGCCTGGAGGTCGGTATATTACACCTAGAATTAGTTTTTCTTGACCCTCCACGAACTCTACCCAAACAGACTCTGTTACTGCTCCATCTATTTTTATACCTTTTTTTATGCAACAATTAATATTTTCTCGAACATATAATGCAACTCCTCCCCCCTTCCCATTACATCTATCCACATTGAATAACTTAAATCCCTGAATATTACACTCAGCAGTCATATCCCGACTCTTTAAATCATACCACGTTTCAGTTAATGCAATGATATCAAAGTTCCCAGCACATGCTACCAAACGTAGTTCATTAATTTTATTTCTTGCACTTCGACTGTTAGCATAAAATACCATCATATGTTTTTTCTTCTGCACATTTTTCCTATTCATCTTTGTTTTTACACAATTTCTGAAATTATCATTACCCAGAGTTACTCCATGACAGTTACTATTAAGATTCTTAATATCAGAGCATAAGTCAATATATCCATACTCATTATTAATCATTTCTAAACCCATACCTCTAACTAATCCTAGTTTAAAGTCCTAACAACCCCCTCAACTGAGTTAGCAAGAAAACCCACACCTGCCCTGGATAAGTGAACCCCATCCCTGGCATACATGTCACTTCGGCCATAGAAGTTGTCCCAGTTGTCAATGAATGGTACTGCATTATCCTTACAGTGTTTATCCAGCCAACAATTAATACCAATTGCTCTGGACAACCATTCATTACCGACACCTCTTCTTGGCAAAATGCCACATATAACAGGGCGCCCCCCCTTCTTCCTAATCATGTCTATAGCTGTCCTGAACTTTCTAACTAAATCCTCACTTCTACGCTTGCCTACATCATTGCCTCCAGCACTGAGGCAAATAATAGGATTGATCCCATTACCGTTCATGATGTTGTCAAGCCGGCTAACAATGTCCTCCATCCCAGCCCCAGGAAAGCATACCCTTTGTCTCCTACTCCTGTCCTTCAAGCAGAATGCCCTATCCATGTATCTAACCTGGCTATCCCCAACAACAACAATATTCTTACCTTCCTTGTCGTTCGTCGTGACGATCCCAGTAGTAGACTCACATTCGTCGGGTAGCACCGAGAATGCGTTTGAGGTTTCCACGGGAGTTTCCACAGCAGTCTCTTTCTTCTTCATCGTTTCTGGCTTTCCATTCGTCTTCTTGATCGTCAACTTCGTCGTCCCCTGCTGTCCAGCCACTGACCACGATCCCTTCTTGACCTGAGGACTCGGAACAGGAGGACTACTACGAATCCTCTTGTTTTCCTCGGTCAATCGCCGTATCTCCATCTTCGCTGCCTTCAATTCTTCCTTAAGTTGCTGGTAAAGTTGCTCGATGGAGGGCATCTTGGTTCAGTCCACGGGAGCAAACAAGACACTTTAAACCATTGACTAATATTTTTAATATTTCTCTTTAAACAGGTGTAGTGTCTGATATGTGGAAGATGGCTAATGTAATTCCTCTCTTTAAAGCAGGGAACAAGTCGTTACCGTCAAATTACTGCCCAGTAAACCTAACCTCAATTGTAGGCAAATTACTAGAGTCAATTATAGCTGATATTATAAGAAGCCATCTGGATAAGCATAGCTTGATTAATGATACTCAGCATGGATTCACAAGGGGCCATTCCTGCCTAACTAATTTATTAACCTTCTTCAGTAAAGCTTTTGAGGCCGTTGATCATGGTAAAGAATTCGATATTGTTTATTTAGATTTTAGTAAGGCTTTTGATAGAGTACCGCACCAGAGACTGTTAAAAAAAAGTGGCAGCTCATGGCATTGGGGGAAAAGTGCTGTCATGGATCGAGTCATGGCTCACTAATAGGAAGCAGAGAGTATGCTTAAATGGGGTTAAATCCGAGTGGGGATCTGTAACAAGTGGCGTACCACAGGGATCAGTCTTAGGCCCGTTGCTGTTTATAATATATATCTATGACCTTGATGAGGGTATTGCTAGTGATATGAGCAAATTTGCCGATGACACAAAGATAGGTAGGATAATTGATTCAAACATAGATGTTAGGGAACTTCAGAAGGATTTAGACAAACTATTCTTGGCCAGAAAAGTGGCAGATGCAGTTCAATGTAGAAAAATGCAAGGTTCTGAAGCTCGGGAGTGTCCATAACCCTAGCACTTATAAGTTAAATGATGTAGAGCTTAGCCATACAGATTGCAAAAAGGACTTTGGGGTTATGGTGAGCAGCAACCTTAAACCAAGACAGCAATGCCTAAGCGTACGTAATAAGGCAAATAGATTACTGGGATTTATATCAAGAAGTGTAAGCAACAGAAGTCCAGAAGTCATACTGCAGCTTTACACATCATTAGTAAGGCCTCACCTAGATTATGCAGCTCAGTTCTGGTCTCCATATTACAGAATGGAAATAAATTCATTAGAAAACATTCAGCGTAGAATGACTAAATTAATACATAGCATTAGAAATCTTCCTTATGAAGAAAGATTGAAGACTCTTGAATTACATTCACTTGTTAGACGAAGAATGAGGGGGGACCTGATCTAAGTGTATAAGTGGAAGATAGGTATTAATAAAGGGGATATAAATAAGGTCTTGAGGGTATCTCTCCAAGAGAGAACCCGCAGTAATGGATTTAAATTAGATAAGTTTAGATTTAGGAAGGACATAGAAAAGTATTGGTTTGGAAATAGGGTAGTTGATGAGTGGAACAGTCTACCTAGTTGGGTTATTGAGGCTGGGACTTTGGGTAGTTTCAAATTTAGATTGGATGAATACATGAGTGAGAGGGGTTGGATTTGAGTGGGACTTGCATATCATTGCTTATTTCTTGGGTAGCATTGAAAATTGGGTTGGTCAAATGTTTTGTTAGTGGGATGAATTGTAAAGGACCTGCCTAGTATGGGCCAACAGGCCTGCTGCAGTGTTCCTTCTTTCTTATGTTCTCATATTCTTATGAATGACCAAATTAATGCATAACATTAGAAATCTTCCGTACGAAGAAAGATTGAAGACTCGTAAACTACTTTCACTTGTAAGACGAAATGAGGGGAGACATGATCGAAGTGTATAAGTGGAAGATAGGTATTAATAAAGGGGATATTAATAAGGTTTTGAGGATATCACTTCAGGAAAGAACCCGCAATAATGGATTCAAATTAGATATGTGGTATTTTGCCAAGGAGAGGAGTTGGAAATGAATGGTTGTCCAGGGCAATTGGTGTCGATTGCTGGCTGGACAAATACTGTAAGGAAAATACGGTAACATTCATTGACAACTGGGACCTCTTCTATGGCAGAACATAAGAACATAAGAACATAAGAAAGGAGGAACACTGCAGCAGGCCTGTTGGCCCATACTAGGCAGGTCCTTTACAATTAATCCCACTAACAAACATTTGACCAACCCAATTTCCAATGCTACCCAAGAAATAAGCTCTGATGTGCAAGTCCCACTCAAATCCAACCCCTCCCACTCATGTACTTATCCAACCTAAATTTAAAACTACCCAAAGTCCTAGCCTCAATAACCCAACTAGGTAGACTGTTCCACTCATCAACTACCCTATTTCCAAACCAATACTTTCCTATGTCCTTTCTAAATCTAAACTTATCTAATTTAAATCCATTACTGCGGGTTCTCTCTTGGAGAGATATCCTCAAGACCTTGTTAATATCCCCTTTGTAAAGTAAAAGGACACAAGTGCAACTAATGTGACATTTATTGTGGCAACGTTTCGCTCTCCAGCGAAACGTTGCCACAATAAATGTCACATTAGTTGCACTTGTGTCCTTTTACTTTACATATTGTCGGTAATTCTACCAACTTTATTACAATATCCCCATTATTAATACCTATCTTCCACTTATACACTTCGATCAGGTCTCCCCTCATTCTTCGTCTAACAAGTGAATGTAACTTAAGAGTCTTCAATCTTTCTTCATAAGGAAGATTTCTAATGCTATGTATTAATTTAGTCATCCTACGCTGAATGTTTTCTAACGAATTTATGTCCATTCTGTAATATGGAGACCAGAATTGAGCTGCATAATCTAGGTGAGGCCTTACTAATGATGTATAAAGCTGCAGTATGACCTCTGGACTTCTGTTGCTTACACTTCTTGATATAAATCCCAGTAATCTATTTGCCTTATTACGTACGCTTAGGCATTGCTGTCTTGGTTTAAGGTTGCTGCTTACCATAACCCCCAAGTCCTTTTTGCAATCTGTATGGTTAAGTTCTACATTATTTAACTTATAAGTGCTAGGGTTATGGACACTCCCGAGCTTCAGAACCTTGCATTTATCTACATTGAACTGCATCTGCCACTTTTCTGACCAAGAGTAGAGTTTGTCTAAATCCTCCTGAAGTTCCCTAACATCTACGTTTGAATCAATTATCCTACCTATCTTCGTGTCATCGGCGAATTTGCTCATATCACTAGTAATTCCTTCATCAAGATCATTGATATATATTATAAACAACAACGGGCCCAAGACTGATCCCTGTGGAACGCCACTTGTTACTGATCCCCACTCGGATTTAACCCCATTTATGGACACTCTTTGCTTCCTGTCTGTGAGCCATGATTCGATCCACGAGAGCACCCTTCCCCCAATGCCATGAGCTGCTACTTTCTTCAACAGTCTTTGGTGCGGAACTCTATCAAATGCCTTACTAAAATCTAAGTAAATAATATCAAATTCTTTATCGTGGTCAACAGCCTCAAAAGCTTTTCTGAAGAAAGTTAATAAATTAGTTAGACAAGACCGGCCTCTTGTGAATCCATGCTGAGTATCATTAATCAAGCTATGCTTATCGAGATGGCTTCTTATAATCTCAGCTATAATTGACTCTAGTAATTTGCCTACAATTGAGGTCAGGCTTATTGGGCGGTAATTTGACGGTAACGACTTGTCCCCTGTTTTAAAAATAGGAATTACATTAGCCATCTTCCACATATCAGACACTGCACCTGTTTGAAGAGATAAATTAAAAATATTAGTTAATGGTTCACAGACTTCCATTTTGCATTCCTTTAGAACCCTTGAAAAAACCTCATCAGGACCCGGTGACTTATTTTGCTTCAGTCTGTCTATCTGCTTCACAACCATTTCACTAGTGACTGTGATGTTACATAATTTATCTTCTTCTGATCCACTATAAAAATTAATTACCGGAATATTATTAGTGTCTTCCTGTGTAAAAACCGAGAGAAAATAATTATTTAAAATCGAGCACATTTCATTCTCTTTGTCAGTAAGATGCCCATAGTTATTTTTAAGGGGACCTATCTTATCTCTGACTTTTGTTCTATAGACCTGGAAAAAACTTTTTGGGTTAGTTTTAGAATTCCTAGCAACTTTAATTTCATAGTCCCTTTTAGCTTTTCTTATCCCCTTTTTAATGTCCCTCTTAATGTCAATATACTGATTTATAAGATGACTCTCGCCTCTTTTGATACGCCTATAAATGACATGTATGCCAGGGATGGGGTTCACTTATCTAGGTGTGGGGTGGGAGCACTGGCAACTGCAGTGGAGATAGCCGTTAGGTCTTTAAACTAGGAATAGTTAGTGGTATGGGTTTTGGCGGGAAAACAGTCAAGTCGTAGTGTAGTAATATGAGTACTAGGAGAACTAGTAATAGGCAAAATGAGGTAGATATTGGAAAGCCAGTGCCACAAATTGACAAGGACAGTAATAGGTTTAGTGGAATAACAGAAAGGAGCAGGAAGGGTAAAGAGAGAGGAGGGTCTTTAAATATATATTACACAAATAGTCACAGTGCTAGGAATAAGATGGATGAGTTGAGACTAGTTGCTAGTGCAGGTAACATTGATGTATTTACCTTAACTGAAACGTTGTTTAATTCAAAAAGTCGGGACATGCCTGCGGAATGTCACATTCAGAGTTATAAAGTGTTCCAAGTAGATAGAAGTGTCGGGAAGGGGGGTGGGGTGGCATTGTATGTCCGAGATCGCTTGAACTGTTGCATAAAAACGGGTATCAAGTCTGAAGTAACACATACAGAGTCTGTTGGGATAGAATTTTCAGAGGGGCATGAAAAATTAATTTTAGGTGTGATATACCATCCCCCAAACTTAGATAGGGACCAGGGGAGACTACTATGGGAGGAAATTGTTAGGGCCACAAGGCACGATAATGTAGTAATTCTAGGAGACTTTAACTTTAGTCATATTGATTGGAATTTCTTGACTGGGAATTTAGAATCATACGACTTCTTAGAAGTAGTTCAGGATTGTTTTTTGAAGCAGTTTGTGACAGAACCTACAAGGGGTAATAACCTGCTTGACTTAGTTCTGGCAAACAATGAATCCCTTGTTAATAATTTAGAAGTTTCAGAGGAACTGGGTGCTAGTGACCACAAATCAATTACATTTAGCATTGAATGGAAGTATGATAGTAGGGATAACTCAGTAACAGTCACAGATTTTCGCTTAGCAGATTACGATGGGCTTAGAGAACACTTATCTGTTGACTGGGGTAACGAAGAGAGCTATCAATATGACAGTTTTCTGAACACTATACATGAGGCTCAAGATTATGCAGCTCAGTTCTGGTCTCCATATTACAGAATGGAAATAAATTCATTAGAAAACATTCAGCGTAGAATGACTAAATTAGTACATAGCATTAGAAATCTTCCTTATGAAGAAAGATTGAAGACTCTTAAGTTACATTCACTTGTTAGACGAAGAATGAGGGGAGACCTGATCGAAGTGTATAAGTGGAACATAGGTATTAATAAAGGGGATATTAACAAGGTCTTGAGGATATCTCTCCAAGAGAGAACCCGCAGTAATGGATTTAAATTAGATAAGTTTAGATTTAGGAAGGACATAGGAAAGTATTGGTTTGGAAATAGGGTAGTTGATGAGTGGAACAGTCTACGTAGTTGGGTTATTGAGGCTAGGACTTTGGGTAGTTTCAAATTTAGGTTGGATAAGTACATGAGTGGGAGGGGTTGGATTTGAGTGGGACTTGCACATCAGAGCTTATTTCTTGGGTAGCATTGAAAATTGGGTTGGTCAAATGTTTGTTAGTGGGATGAATTGTAAAGGACCTGCCTAGTATGGGCCAACAGGCCTGCTACATTGTTCCTCCTTTCTTATGTTCTTATATAGGGAAGTATTGGTTTGGAAATAGGGTAGTTGATGCGTGGAACAGTCTGCCTAGTTGGGTTATTGAAGCTAAAACGTTGGGTAGTTCAAATTTAGGTTAAATACATGAGTGAGAGGAGTTGGATTTGAGAGTGACTTGCATAATTAGTAAATTGAGTCATCAAAGCTTGTTTCTTGAGTAGCATTGTGAATTTTGTGTTGGGCAAATATTTTGTTAGTGGGAAGGATTGTAAAGGACCTGCCTAGTATGGGCCAACAGGCCTGCTGCAGTGTTCCTCCTTTATTATGTTCTTATCCAAGTAACTGAGCCAGGTCCTCCGGATATAAATCGGCCGGGACTGCACTAAGGGGTAAACCCATTGCTAAGCCGAACAGTTATTTTATTTGTTGAATTCAAAAAGCAGTTATAGTGAATGCATAATTCAACGAGGTGCACAAAATCCTGGAAAGGTGCAGGCAACTCAGTATCATCAATCATCATTCCACTGCTAACCTTGCTACTGGCAAGACAGTCACTCTTCAAGAAGTCTCCCTTCGATCCCTGTTGAAGAGGGGAATTTTTAACCTACAAGTCATCGCCTATACTCTTTCATGATGCTCTCGCATCGTGTCAAGATTAAGCCATTCAGTGAAGTTATAAATGACTGCCAAACTAGCAGTTGATGCTGCTGTAAGGACCTGCTTGCAGGTCAGATTTACAGCTATCCACTCATTGAAGGACTCCTTCATTGTCGTCTGTACTGACGACAATGAAGCATCCAAACTCATGGACGACACCACAATGAAGGCACTCAGAGACCGACAGTTCAGCATATCTCCTCCTCGTTTCTTGCTGGCGAAATGTTCTGGTTTTGTAAAACGGTTGGACAAGATCGTCACATCCTTATCAACTGCTGACTGGAAGACCTCTATCGAGGAACAAAGCTCTTGGGCCTTGGTAGATACCATCACGAGAATTCCCAACGCCTCTTCAATGATCAAAATCACCTTCTCAAACCTCGCTATGGCAATTCAAGCTCTCTCTGACGGACTAGCCATCTCATACTACCATGTACATCCACGCCACATAGAGCTAGAACGTTTTGCTCATGTCTCATCCTACTGGAACTGTTACTCATACCATCACTCAACGAACGACTGTCCCACTGAAGAAAAGAAATTCTGTTCCAACTGCGAAAAGAAGGTCATGACTTCAAAGTCTGGTTTAGAAAGACACGTAAGCAAACACTGACATATTTATTAGAAAACGTATCGGTCCTGGGACCTTGATCACTTCTAACATAGAGGTAGAAAGACATTATATATATAGGCGGAGACTGAGGTGTGAGTGACGCACGGTGACCTGAAGAATGTCATGTTGGGATGAGGACGGGTAGATGATAAAATCATGTGACTCCTGTGTTGTTGGGCTGGTTGGGCTTAAGTATCATGTATGCCAATGTTTTTGAAATTCTGTAGTTTCCAGTGTTACGTTCTGTAGTGTCGGTGACGGCGATTAGTGAGGCTTCTAGGCATCGTCGGCGTCTGAGGTCTGGTTCGGTGAGAACGAGTTGTGCCTCATTCCAGTTCATCAAATGCCCCGTGGAGTCTCTGTGGAGGACACAGGCATACCTTACATTGTCTCTGTTAGAGGCATTTCGATGCTTATTCAGGCAGACTGCAAGATCTCTGCCTGTCTTGCCTACATATTTCTTGGGACAGAATCCACAGGGGATAGTGTAGACGCCTGCTGTAGAAGTTAGAGGTGTGGGGCTGCGTTTCGTAATGAGGTCTTTGATAGATGATGTGTTTATGGTGGAAACGTTAATGTTACTCATAGCAAGTGCCCGGCGAGTATTCGTGGCAACATCACCACATGGGAGCACTATGAACTGCTTAGGGGGCTGTTCCATGGGCGGTTTGTTGAGGATAGCTTGTGCCTTGAGTCTGCAATCTTGGATGAAGAAAGATGGGAACTGAAGATGTGTAAAGGCTTGTGTTATGTAAGTACATTCTTCTTCAAGAAAACAAAGGCTGTACTTACATAACACAAGCCTTTACACGTCTTCAGTTCCCATCTTTCTTCATCCAAGATTGCAGACTCAAGGCACAAGCTGTCCTCAACAAACCGCCCATGGAACAACCCCCTAAGCAGTTCATAGTGCTCCCATGTGGTGATGTTGCCACGAATACTCGCCGGGCACTTGCTATGAGTAACATTAACGTTTCCACCATAAACACATCATCTATCAAAGACCTCATTACGAAACGCAGCCCCACACCTCTAACTTCTACAGCAGGCGTCTACACTATCCCCTGTGGTGTATGCTCACCTTGCTAATACAGCCAACCCTGGCATTTTCAACACCACCATAAACGAACTATCCCATCTGAAGAGCATGCTTGCCTTCAATTTCCTGGACTCCATACCTTCAGCCTACATCCCCAAGATCCTTCCCAAAGCCGTGAACTCTACTGCATCTGCAGACCTGTCTTCTGCCAAGCATCTCTTCCTGTATCTTCTACAACTACCTCCACCGCCGACAACGTTGTTTATTCTGCCTCAACCGCCGACTCCCATGTCTCCCAACCTG